>NW_027439807.1:973410-1093050 GCF_031893055.1 Leptodactylus fuscus
TTATAAATACTGCTCCTATGTAAAAGAATTTACTACTATAATACTGCTCCTATGTACAAGAATATAACTACTATAATACTACTCCTATGTACAAGAATATAACTACTTATAATACTACTCCTATGTACAAGAATATAACTACTATAATACTACCTTCTATGTACAAGAATATAACTACTATAATACTACCTCCTATGTACAAGAATATACCTAATATAATACTGCTCCTATGTACAAGAATATAACTACTATAATACTACTCCTATGTACAAGAATATAACTACTATAATACTACCTTCCTATGTACAAGAATATAACTACTATAATACTACCTCCTATGTACAAGAATATAACTACTATAATACTGCTCCTATGTACAAGAATATAACTACTATAATACTACTCCTATGTACAAGAATATAACTACTATAATACTGCACCTATGTACAAGAATATAACTACTATAATACTAGCTCCTATGTACAAGAATATAACTACTATAATACTACTCTATGTACAAGAATATAACTACTATAATACTACTCCTATGTACAAGAATATAACTACTATAATACTGCTCCTATGTACAAGAATATAACTACTATAATACTACTCCTATGTACAAGAATATAACTACTATAATACTGCTCCTATGTACAAGAATATAACTACTATAATACTACTCCTATGTACAAGAATATAACTACTATAATACTACTCCTATGTACAAGAATATAACTACTATAATACTGCTCCTATGTACAAGAATATAACTACTATAATACTACTCCTATGTACAAGAATATAACTACTATAATACTACTCCTATGTACAAGAATATAACTACTATAATACTGCTCCTATGTACAAGAATATAACTACTATAATACTACTATGTACAAGAATATAACTACTATAATACTGCTCCTATGTACAAGAATATAACTACTATAATACTACTCCTATGTACAAGAATATAACTACTATAATACTACTCCTATGTACAAGAATATAACTACTATAATACTGCTCCTATGTACAAGAATATAACTACTATAATACTACTCCTATGTACAAGAATATAACTACTATAATACTGCTCCTATGTACAAGAATATAACTACTATAATACTGCTCCTATGTACAAGAATATATCTACTATAATACTACCTCCTATGTACAAGAATATAACTACTATAATACTGCACCTATGTACAAGAATATAACTACTATAATACTACTCCTATGTACAAGAATATAACTAGAATAATACTGCACCTATGTACAAGAATATAACTACTATAATACTGCTCCTATGTACAAGAATATAACTACTATAATACTGCTCCTATGAACAAGAATATAACTACTATAATACTATCTATGTACAAGAATATAACTACTATAATACTACTCCTATGTACAAGAATATAACTACTATAATACTACCTCCTATGTACAAGAATATAACTACTATAATACTACTCCTATGTACAAGAATATAACTACTATAATACTGCTCCTATGTACAAGAATATAACTACTATAATACTACCTCCTATGTACAAGAATATAACTACTATAATACTGCTCCTATGTACAAGAATATAACTACTATAATACTACCTCCTATGTACAAGAATATAACTACTATAATACTGCTCCTATGTACAAGAATATAACTACTATAATCCTACCTCCTATGTACAAGAATATAACTACTATAATACTGCACCTATGTACAAGAATATAACTACTATAATACTGCTCCTATGTACAAGAATATAGCTACTATAATACTGCTCCTATGAACAAGAATATAACTATTATAATACTACCTCCTATGTACAAGAATATAACTACTATAATACTGCACCTATGTACAAGAATATAACTACTATAATACTGCTCCTATGTACAAGAATATAACTACTATAATACTGCACCTATGTACAAGAATATAACTACTATAATACTGCTCCTATGTACAAGAATATAACTACTATAATACTGCTCCTATGAACAAGAATATAACTACTATAATACTACTATGTACAAGAATATAACTACTATAATACTACTCCTATGTACAAGAATATAACTACTATAATACTACCTCCTATGTACAAGAATATAACTACTATAATACTGCTCCTATGTACAAGAATATAACTACTATAATACTACCTCCTATGTACAAGAATATAACTACTATAATACTACTCATATGTACAAGAATATAACTACTATAATACTACCTCCTATGTACAAGAATATAACTACTATAATACTGCTCCTATGTACAAGAATATAACTACTATAATACTGCTCCTATGTACAAGAATATAACTACTATAATACTACCTCCTATGTACAAGAATATAACTACTATAATACTGCACCTATGTACAAGAATATAACTACTATAATACTGCTCCTATGTACAAGATTATAGCTACTATAATACTGCTCCTATGAACAAGAATATAACTACTATAATACTACCTCCTATGTACAAGAATATAACTACTATAATACTGCACCTATGTACAAGAATATAACTACTATAATACTACCTCCTATGTACAAGAATATAACTACTATAATACTGCTCCTATGAACAAGAATATAACTACTATAATACTACTATGTACAAGAATATAACTACTATAATACTGCTCCTATGTACAAGAATATAACTACTATAATACTACTCCTATGTACAAGAATATAACTACTATAATACTACTCCTATGTACAAGAATATAACTACTATAATACTACCTCCTATGTACAAGAATATAACTACTATAATACTGCACCTATGTACAAGAATATAACTACTATAATACTGCACCTATGTACAAGAATATAACTACTATAATACTGCTCCTATGTACAAGAATATAGCTACTATAATACTGCTCCTATGAACAAGAATATAACTACTATAATACTACTATGTACAAGAATATAACTACTATAATACTGCTCCTATGTACAAGAATATAACTACTGTAATACTGCTCCTATGTACAAGAATATAACTACTATAATACTGCACCTATGTACAAGAATATAACTACTATAATACTGCTCCTATGTACAAGAATATAACTACTATAATACTAATATGTACAAGAATATAACTTACTATAATACTACTCCTATGTACAAGAATATAACTACTATAATACTGCTCCTATGTACAAGAATATAACTACTATAATACTGCACCTATGTACAAGAATATAACTACTATAATACTGCTCCTATGTACAAGAATATAACTACTATAATACTACTATGTACAAGAATATAACTACTATAATACTGCTCCTATGTACAAGAATATAACTACTATAATACTACTCCTATGTACAAGAATATAACTACTATAATACTACTCCTATGTACAAGAATATAACTACTATAATACTGCTCCTATGTACAAGAATATAACTACTATAATACTACTCCTATGTATAAGAATATAACTACTATAATACTGCTCCTATGTACAAGAATATAACTACTATAATACTGCTCCTATGTACAAGAATATATCTACTATAATACTACCTCCTATGTACAAGAATATAACTACTATAATACTGCACCTATGTACAAGAATATAACTACTATAATACTACTCCTTTGTACAAGAATATAACTAGTATAATACTGCACCTATGTACAAGAATATAACTACTATAATACTGCTCCTATGTACAAGAATATAACTACTATAATACTGCTCCTATGAACAAGAATATAACTACTATAATACTATTATGTACAAGAATATAACTACTATAATACTACTCCTATGTACAAGAATATAACTACTATAATACTACCTCCTATGTACAAGAATATAACTACTATAATACTACTCCTATGTACAAGAATATAACTACTATAATACTGCTCCTATGTACAAGAATATAACTACTATAATACTACCTCCTATGTACAAGAATATAACTACTATAATACTGCTCCTATGTACAAGAATATAACTATTATAATACTACCTCCTATGTACAAGAATATAACTACTATAATACTGCTCCTATGTACAAGAATATAACTACTATAATCCTACCTCCTATGTACAAGAATATAACTACTATAATACTGCACCTATGTACAAGAATATAACTACTATAATACTGCTCCTATGTACAAGAATATAGCTACTATAATACTGCTCCTATGAACAAGAATATAACTATTATAATACTACCTCCTATGTACAAGAATATAACTACTATAATACTGCACCTATGTACAAGAATATAACTACTATAATACTGCTCCTATGTACAAGAATATAACTACTATAATACTGCACCTATGTACAAGAATATAACTACTATAATACTGCTCCTATGTACAAGAATATAACTACTATAATACTGCTCCTATGAACAAGAATATAACTACTATAATACTACTATGTACAAGAATATAACTACTATAATACTACTCCTATGTACAAGAATATAACTACTATAATACTACCTCCTATGTACAAGAATATAACTACTATAATACTGCTCCTATGTACAAGAATATAACTACTATAATACTACCTCCTATGTACAAGAATATAACTACTATAATACTACTCCTATGTACAAGAATATAACTACTATAATACTACCTTCTATGTACAAGAATATAACTACTATAATACTGCTCCTATGTACAAGAATATAACTACTATAATACTGCTCCTATGTACAAGAATATAACTACTATAATACTACCTCCTATGTACAAGAATATAACTACTATAATACTGCACCTATGTACAAGAATATAACTACTATAATACTGCTCCTATGTACAAGATTATAGCTACTATAATACTGCTCCTATGAACAAGAATATAACTACTATAATACTACCTCCTATGTACAAGAATATAACTACTATAATACTGCACCTATGTACAAGAATATAACTACTATAATACTACCTCCTATGTACAAGAATATAACTACTATAATACTGCTCCTATGAACAAGAATATAACTACTATAATACTACTATGTACAAGAATATAACTACTATAATACTGCTCCTATGTACAAGAATATAACTACTATAATACTACTCCTATGTACAAGAATATAACTACTATAATACTACTCCTATGTACAAGAATATAACTACTATAATACTACCTCCTATGTACAAGAATATAACTACTATAATACTGCACCTATGTACAAGAATATAACTACTATAATACTGCACCTATGTACAAGAATATAACTACTATAATACTGCTCCTATGTACAAGAATATAGCTACTATAATACTGCTCCTATGAACAAGAATATAACTACTATAATACTACTATGTACAAGAATATAACTACTATAATACTGCTCCTATGTACAAGAATATAACTACTATAATACTGCTCCTATGTACAAGAATATAACTACTATAATACTGCACCTATGTACAAGAATATAACTACTATAATACTGCTCCTATGTACAAGAATATAACTACTATAATACTAATATGTACAAGAATATAACTACTATAATACTACTCCTATGTACAAGAATATAACTACTATAATACTGCTCCTATGTACAAGAATATAACTGCTATAAGGGCTAGTTCACACGTGAACTGCCCGCGCGGGTTTTGCCACAGAGAGAGACGCGGCGAGCCGCGTCTCTCTCTTGTCAAAACCCGCCCGCCGCGACCATCGCTGTCGCGGCTTAACCCTCTGCTGTCGGCTCAAATGAATGAGCCGACATAGGAGGGAACTGCCGGGGGCGGAAGCCGCGCGGCTGAGCCTGCGCCGCTTCCGCCTGAAGAAAGGACATGTCCTTTCTTTTCTCCGCTAGCAGCAGCTCGCCGCTAGCGGAGAACAGAAGCCCGGCGGTCTCCATAGACCACCATTATAAGGGGAGGTTTTGGACGCGAAATCCGCTGTCAAAAACCTCCCCTTATACTCACGTGTGAACTAGCCCTAATACTACTCCTATGTTCAAGAATATAACTACTATAATACTACTCCTATGTACAAGAATATAACTACTATAATACTACTCCTATGTACAAGAATATAACTACTATAATACTACTCCTATGTACAAGAATATAACTACTATAATACTACCTCCTATGTACAAGAATATAACTACTATAATACTACCTCCTATGTATAAGAATATAACTACTATAATACTGCTCCTATGTACAAGAATATAACTACTATAATACTACTCCTATGTACAAGAATATAACTACTATAATACTACCTCCTATGTACAAGAATATAACTACTATAATACTGCTCCTATGTACAAGAATATAACTACTATAATACTACTCCTATGTACAAGAATATAACTACTATAATACTACCTCCTATGTATAAGAATATAACTACTATAATACTACTCCTATGTACAAGAATACAACTACTATAATACTACCTCCTATGTACAAGAATATAACTACTATAATACTACTCCTATGTACAAGAATACAACTACTATAATACTGCTCCTATGTACAAGAATGTAAGTACTATAATACTGCTCCTATGTACAAGAATATAACTACTATAATACTACTCCTATGTACAAGAATACAACTACTATAATACTACCTCCTATGTACAAGAATATATCTACTATAATACTACCTCCTATGTACAAGAATATAACTACTATAATACTACCTCCTATGTACAAGAATATATCTACTATAATACTACCTCCTATGTACAAGAATATAACTACTATAATACTACTCCTATGTACAAGAATATAACTACTATAATACTGCTCCTATGTACAAGAATATAACTACTATAATACTACTCCTATGTACAAGAATATAAGTACTATAATACTGCACCTATGTACAAGAATATAACTACTATAATACTACTCCTATGTACAAGAATATAACTACTATAATACTACTCCTATGTACAAGAATATAACTACTATAATACTACTCCTATGTACAAGAATATAACTACTATAATACTGCTCCTATGTACAAGAATATAACTACTATAATACTACTCCTATGTACAAGAATTTAACTACTATAATACTACCTCCTATGTATAAGAATATAACTACTATAATACTACTCCTATGTACAAGAATACAACTACTATAATACTACCTCCTATGTACAAGAATATAACTACTATAATACTACTCCTATGTACAAGAATACAACTACTATAATACTGCTCCTATGTACAAGAATGTAAGTACTATAATACTGCTCCTATGTACAAGAATATAACTACTATAATACTACTCCTATGTACAAGAATACAACTACTATAATACTACCTCCTATGTACAAGAATATATCTACTATAATACTACCTCCTATGTACAAGAATATAACTACTATAATACTACCTCCTATGTACAAGAATATATCTACTATAATACTACCTCCTATGTACAAGAATATAACTACTATAATACTACTCCTATGTACAAGAATATAACTACTATAATACTGCTCCTATGTACAAGAATATAACTACTATAATACTACTCCTATGTACAAGAATATAAGTACTATAATACTGCACCTATGTACAAGAATATAACTACTATAATACTACTCCTATGTACAAGAATATAACTACTATAATACTACTCCTATGTACAAGAATATAACTACTATAATACTACTCCTATGTACAAGAATATAACTACTATAATACTGCTCCTATGTACAAGAATATAACTACTATAATACTACTCCTATGTACAAGAATTTAACTACTATAATACTACCTCCTATGTACAAGAATATAACTACTATAATACTACTCCTATGTACAAGAATTTAACTACTATAATACTACCTCCTATGTACAAGAATATAACTACTATAATACTACTCCTATGTACAAGAATATAACTACTATAATACTACTCCTATGTACAAGAATATAACTACTATAATACTACCTCCTATGTACAAGAATATAACTACTATAATACTACCTCCTATGTACAAGAATATAACTACTATAATACTACTCCTATGTACAAGAATACAACTACTATAATACTACCTCCTATGTACAAGAATATAACTACTATAATACTACCTCCTATGTACAAGAATATAACTACTATAATACTACTCCTATGTACAAGAATATAACTACTATAATACTGCTCCTATGTACAAGAATATAACTACTATAATACTGCTCCTATGTACAAGAATATAACTACTATAATACTGCTCCTATGTACAAGAATATAACTACTATAATACTTCTCCTATGTACAAGAATATAACTACTATAATACTACCTCCTATGTACAAGAATATAACTACTATAATACTACCTCCTATGTACAAGAATATAACTACTATAATACTGCACCTATGTACAAGAATATAACTACTATAATACTGCTCCTATGTACAAGAATATAACTACTATAATACTAATATGTACAAGAATATAACTACTATAATACTACTCCTATGTACAAGAATATAACTACTATAATACTGCTCCTATGTACAAGAATATAACTACTATAATACTGCACCTATGTACAAGAATATAACTACTATAATACTGCTCCTATGTACAAGAATATAACTACTATAATACTACTATGTACAAGAATATAACTACTATAATACTGCTCCTATGTACAAGAATATAACTACTATAATACTACTCCTATGTACAAGAATATAACTACTATAATACTACTCCTATGTACAAGAATATAACTACTATAATACTGCTCCTATGTACAAGAATATAACTACTATAATACTACTCCTATGTACAAGAATATAACTACTATAATACTGCTCCTATGTACAAGAATATAACTACTATAATACTGCTCCTATGTACAAGAATATATCTACTATAATACTACCTCCTATGTACAAGAATATAACTACTATAATACTGCACCTATGTACAAGAATATAACTACTATAATACTACTCCTATGTACAAGAATATAACTAGTATAATACTGCACCTATGTACAAGAATATAACTACTATAATACTGCTCCTATGTACAAGAATATAACTACTATAATACTGCTCCTATGAACAAGAATATAACTACTATAATACTATTATGTACAAGAATATAACTACTATAATACTACTCCTATGTACAAGAATATAACTACTATAATACTACCTCCTATGTACAAGAATATAACTACTATAATACTACTCCTATGTACAAGAATATAACTACTATAATACTGCTCCTATGTACAAGAATATAACTACTATAATACTACCTCCTATGTACAAGAATATAACTACTATAATACTGCTCCTATGTACAAGAATATAACTACTATAATACTACCTCCTATGTACAAGAATATAACTACTATAATACTGCTCCTATGTACAAGAATATAACTACTATAATCCTACCTCCTATGTACAAGAATATAACTACTATAATACTGCACCTATGTACAAGAATATAACTACTATAATACTGCTCCTATGTACAAGAATATAGCTACTATAATACTGCTCCTATGAACAAGAATATAACTATTATAATACTACCTCCTATGTACAAGAATATAACTACTATAATACTGCACCTATGTACAAGAATATAACTACTATAATACTGCTCCTATGTACAAGAATATAACTACTATAATACTGCACCTATGTACAAGAATATAACTACTATAATACTGCTCCTATGTACAAGAATATAACTACTATAATACTGCTCCTATGAACAAGAATATAACTACTATAATACTACTACTATGTACAAGAATATAACTACTATAATACTACTACTATGTACAAGAATATAACTACTATAATACTACTACTATGTACAAGAATATAACTACTATAATACTACTCCTATGTACAAGAATATAACTACTATAATACTACCTCCTATGTACAAGAATATAACTACTATAATACTGCTCCTATGTACAAGAATATAACTACTATAATACTGCTCCTATGTACAAGAATATAACTACTATAATACTACCTCCTATGTACAAGAATATAACTACTATAATACTGCACCTATGTACAAGAATATAACTACTATAATACTGCTCCTATGTACAAGATTATAGCTACTATAATACTGCTCCTATGAACAAGAATATAACTACTATAATACTACCTCCTATGTACAAGAATATAACTACTATAATACTGCACCTATGTACAAGAATATAACTACTATAATACTACCTCCTATGTACAAGAATATAACTACTATAATACTGCTCCTATGAACAAGAATATAACTACTATAATACTACTATGTACAAGAATATAACTACTATAATACTGCTCCTATGTACAAGAATATAACTACTATAATACTACTCCTATGTACAAGAATATAACTACTATAATACTACTCCTATGTACAAGAATATAACTACTATAATACTACCTCCTATGTACAAGAATATAACTACTATAATACTGCACCTATGTGCAAGAATATAACTACTATAATACTGCACCTATGTACAAGAATATAACTACTATAATACTACCTCCTATGTACAAGAATATAACTACTATAATACTGCACCTATGTACAAGAATATAGCTACTATAATACTGCTCCTATGAACAAGAATATAACTACTATAATACTACTATGTACAAGAATATAACTACTATAATACTGCTCCTATGTACAAGAATATAACTACTATAATACTGCTCCTATGTACAAGAATATAACTACTATAATACTGCACCTATGTACAAGAATATAACTACTATAATACTGCTCCTATGTACAAGAATATAACTACTATAATACTAATATGTACAAGAATATAACTACTATAATACTACTCCTATGTACAAGAATATAACTACTATAATACTGCTCCTATGTACAAGAATATAACTGCTATAAGGGCTAGTTCACACGTGAACTGCCCGCGCGGGTTTTGCCACAGAGAGAGACGCGGCGAGCCGCGTCTCTCTCTTGTCAAAACCCGCCCGCCGCGACCATCGCTGTCGCGGCTTAACCCTCTGCTGTCGGCTCAAATGAATGAGCCGACATAGGAGGGAACTGCCGGGGGCGGAAGCCGCGCGGCTGAGCCTGCGCCGCTTCCGCCTGAAGAAAGGACATGTCCTTTCTTTTCTCCGCTAGCAGCAGCTCGCCGCTAGCGGAGAACAGAAGCCCGGCGGTCTCCATAGACCACCATTATAAGGGGAGGTTTTGGACGCGAAATCCGCTGTCAAAAACCTCCCCTTATACTCACGTGTGAACTAGCCCTAATACTACTCCTATGTTCAAGAATATAACTACTATAATACTACTCCTATGTACAAGAATATAACTACTATAATACTACTCCTATGTACAAGAATATAACTACTATAATACTACTCCTATGTACAAGAATATAACTACTATAATACTACCTCCTATGTACAAGAATATAACTACTATAATACTACCTCCTATGTATAAGAATATAACTACTATAATACTGCTCCTATGTACAAGAATATAACTACTATAATACTACTCCTATGTACAAGAATATAACTACTATAATACTACCTCCTATGTACAAGAATATAACTACTATAATACTGCTCCTATGTACAAGAATATAACTACTATAATACTACTCCTATGTACAAGAATATAACTACTATAATACTACCTCCTATGTATAAGAATATAACTACTATAATACTACTCCTATGTACAAGAATACAACTACTATAATACTACCTCCTATGTACAAGAATATAACTACTATAATACTACTCCTATGTACAAGAATACAACTACTATAATACTGCTCCTATGTACAAGAATGTAAGTACTATAATACTGCTCCTATGTACAAGAATATAACTACTATAATACTACTCCTATGTACAAGAATACAACTACTATAATACTACCTCCTATGTACAAGAATATATCTACTATAATACTACCTCCTATGTACAAGAATATAACTACTATAATACTACCTCCTATGTACAAGAATATATCTACTAGAATACTACCTCCTATGTACAAGAATATAACTACTATAATACTACTCCTATGTACAAGAATATAACTACTATAATACTGCTCCTATGTACAAGAATATAACTACTATAATACTACTCCTATGTACAAGAATATAAGTACTATAATACTGCACCTATGTACAAGAATATAACTACTATAATACTACTCCTATGTACAAGAATATAACTACTATAATACTACTCCTATGTACAAGAATATAACTACTATAATACTACTCCTATGTACAAGAATATAACTACTATAATACTGCTCCTATGTACAAGAATATAACTACTATAATACTACTCCTATGTACAAGAATTTAACTACTATAATACTACCTCCTATGTACAAGAATATAACTACTATAATACTACTCCTATGTACAAGAATATAACTACTATAATACTACTCCTATGTACAAGAATATAACTACTATAATACTACCTCCTATGTACAAGAATATAACTACTATAATACTACCTCCTATGTACAAGAATATAACTACTATAATACTACTCCTATGTACAAGAATACAACTACTATAATACTACCTCCTATGTACAAGAATATAACTACTATAATACTACCTCCTATGTACAAGAATATAACTACTATAATACTACTCCTATGTACAAGAATATAACTACTATAATACTGCTCCTATGTACAAGAATATAACTACTATAATACTGCTCCTATGTACAAGAATATAACTACTATAATACTGCTCCTATGTACAAGAATATAACTACTATAATACTGCTCCTATGTACAAGAATATAACTACTATAATACTACCTCCTATGTACAAGAATATAACTACTATAATACTACCTCCTATGTACAAGAATATAACTACTATAATACTGCTCCTATGTACAAGAATATAATTACTATAATACTACCTCCTATGTACAAGAATATAACTACTATAATACTACTCCTATGTACAAGAATATAACTACTATAATACTACTCCTATGTACAAGAATATAACTACTATAATACTACTCCTATGTACAAGAATATAACTACTATAATACTACCTCCTATGTACAAGAATATAACTACTATAATACTACTCCTATGTACAAGAATATAACTACTATAATACTACTCCTATGTACAAGAATATAACTACTATAATACTACTCATATGTACAAGAATATAACTACTATAATACTGCTCCTATGTACAAGAATATAACTACTATAATACTACTCCTATGTACAAGAATATAACTACTATAATACTACCTCCTATGTACAAGAATATAACTACTATAATACGACTCCTATGTACAAGAATATAACTACTATAATACTACTCCTATGTACAAGAATATAACTACTATAATACTTCTCCTATGTACAAGAATATAACTACTATAATACTGCACCTATGTACAAGAATATAACTACTATAATACTGCTCCTATGTACAAGAATATAACTACTATAATACTACTCCTATGTACAAGAATATAACTACTATAATACTACTCCTATGTACAAGAATATAACTACTATAATACTGCCCCCTAGGTACAAGAATATAACTAATATAATACTACTCCTATGTACAAGAATACAACTACTATAATACTACCTCCTATGTACAAGAATATATCTACTATAATACTACCTCCTATGTACAAGAATATAATTACTATAATACTACCTCCTATGTACAAGAATATATCTACTATAATACTACCTCCTATGTACAAGAATATAACTACTATAATACTGCTCCTATGTACAAGAATATAACTACTATAATACTACTCCTATGTACAAGAATATAACTACTATAATACTGCTCCTATGTACAAGAATATAACTACTATAATACTACCTCCTATGTACAAGAATATAACTACTATAATACTACTCCTATGTACAAGAATACAACTACTATAATACTACCTCCTATGTACAAGAATATAACTACTATAATACTACCTCCTATGTACAAGAATATAACTACTATAATACTACTCCTATGTACAAGAATATAACTACTATAATACTGCTCCTATGTACAAGAATATAACTACTATAATACTGCTCCTATGTACAAGAATATAACTACTATAATACTACCTCCTATGTACAAGAATATAACTACTATAATACTACCTCCTATGTACAAGAATATAACTACTATAATACTGCTCCTATGTACAAGAATATAACTACTATAATACTGCTCCTATGTACAAGAATATAACTACTATAATACTGCTCCTATGTACAAGAATATAACTACTATAATACTGCTCCTATGTACAAGAATATAACTACTATAATACTACCTCCTATGTACAAGAATATAACTACTATAATACTACCTCCTATGTACAAGTATATAACTACTATAATACTACTCCTATGTACAAGAATATAACTACTATAATACTGCTCCTATGTACAAGAATATAACTACTATAATACTGCTCCTATGTACAAGAATATAACTACTATAATACTGCTCCTATGTACAAGAATATAACTACTATAATACTGCTCCTATGTACAAGAATATAACTACTATAATACTACCTCCTATGTACAAGAATATAACTACTATAATACTACCTCCTATGTACAAGAATATAACTACTATAATACTACTCCTATGTACAAGAATATAACTACTATAATACTACTCCTATGTACAAGAATATAACTACTATAATACTACTCCTATGTACAAGAATATAACTACTATAATACTACCTCCTATGTACAAGAATATAACTACTATAATACTACCTCCTATGTACAAGAATATAACTACTATAATACTACCTCCTATGTACAAGAATATAACTACTATAATACTACCCCCTATGTACAAGAATATAACTACTATAATACTACTCATATGTACAAGAATATAACTACTATAATACTACTCCTATGTACAAGAATATAACTACTATAATACTACCTCCTATGTACAAGAATATAACTACTATAATACTGCTCCTATGTACAAGAATATAACTACTATAATACTGCTCCTTTGTACAAGAATATAACTACTATAATACTACTCCTATGTACAAGAATATAACTACTATAATACTACTCCTATGTACAAGAATATAACTACTATAATACTACCTCCTATGTACAAGAATATAACTACTATAATACTACCTCCTATGTACAAGAATATAACTACTATAATACTACCCCCTATGTACAAGAATATAACTACTATAATACTACTCATATGTACAAGAATATAACTACTATAATACTACTCCTATGTACAAGAATATAACTACTATAATACTACCTCCTATGTACAAGAATATAACTACTATAATACTGCTCCTATGTACAAGAATATAACTACTATAATACTGCTCCTTTGTACAAGAATATAACTACTATAATACTACCTCCTATGTACAAGAATTTAACTACTATAATACTACCTCCTATGTACAAGAATATAACTACTATAATACTGCTCCTATATACAAGAATATAACTACTATAATACTGCTCCTATGTACAAGAATATAACTACTATAATACTGCTCCTATGTACAAGAATATAACTACTATAATACTACCTCCTATGTACAAGAATATAACTACTATAATACTACCTCCTATGTACAAGTATATAACTACTATAATACTACTCCTATGTACAAGAATATAACTACTATAATACTGCTCCTATGTACAAGAATATAACTACTATAATACTGCTCCTATGTACAAGAATATAACTACTATAATACTACCTCCTATGTACAAGTATATAACTACTATAATACTACTCCTATGTACAAGAATATAACTACTATAATACTACTCCTATGTACAAGAATATAACTACTATAATACTACTCCTATGTACAAGAATATAACTACTATAATACTGCCTCCTATGTACAAGAATATAACTACTATAATACTACCCCCTATGTACAAGAATATAACTACTATAATACTGCCTCCTATGTACAAGAATATAACTACTATAATACTGCTCCTATGTACAAGAATATAACTACTATAATACTACTCCTATGTACAAGAATATAACTACTATAATACTGCCTCCTATGTACAAGAATATAACTACTATAATACTACCCCCTATGTACAAGAATATAACTACTATAATACTACTCCTATGTACAAGAATATAACTACTATAATACTACCTCCTATGTACAAGAATATAACTACTATAATACTACTCATATGTACAAGAATATAACTACTACTTGCTGGTACCCGCGACTTGGTCTGCGGTGATTGTAGCAGTGGGTATATACAGGCGCGGGTAAGGTTTTCGTACTGTGTATAAGGGATGGGATATGAAATGTAACTTTGTATCTTGTTGTTGCTGTAATTCAGAGAATCCGTGAGACTTTTGTGTTGCAGTTACTTTGTATTTGAGCTGCTATATATACGGTGTTGGTATAAACTTTACTTAGTGACTTTGGGACAGAAGTATTTGAAGTTAACCCTTTCCCGCCGATGGCATTTTTTGATTTTCGTTTTTGACTCCCCTCCTTCTAAACCCCATAACTTTTTTATTTCTCCGCTCCCAGAGCCATATGAGGTCTTAATTTTTGCGACACAAATTTTTCTTCATGATGCCACCATTATTTATTGTATATAATGTACTGGGAAGCAGGGAAAAAATTCAGAATGGGGTGGATTTGAGGAAAAAATGTATTTCTGCGACTTTTTTTACAGGCTTTGGTTGTATGGCATTCACTTTGCAACCAAAATGACATGTCCACTGTATTCTGTGTTTCGTTACGATTCCGGAGATACCAAATTTATATGGTTTTAGTTACATTTTGACCCCTTAAAAACAAATCCAAAACTGTTAAAAAAAGTTTTTTTTGAAAAGTCGCCATATTCCGACAGCCGTAACTTTTTTATACGTGCGTGTACGGGGATGTATAGGGCGTCTTTTTTTGCGGGACTGGGTGTACTTTATATTTCTACCATCTTCAGGAAATGTTATTGCTTTGATCACTTTTTATTCAAATTTTTATCAGAATCAAAACAGTGAAAAAACGGCGGTTTGGCACTTTTGACCATTTTTCCCGCTACGGCGTTTACCGAACAGGAAAAATATTTGTATAGCTTTGTAGAGTGGGCGATTTCGGACGTGGGGATACCTAACATGTATGTGTTTCACAGTTTTTAACTACTTTTATATGTGTTCTAGGGAAAGGGGGGTGATTTGAATTTTTAATCCTTTTTTTTTTTTTTTTTTAAATATTTTTTTTACTTTTTTAACCTTTTTTTTTTGCATTTATTAGACCGCCTAGGGGTATTGACATGGGTGGGCGGTGTCGCGGATTGTCAGAGCGGTGGGGGTTGGCAAACATGGCTGCTCCGGAGCGTTGAAGAGAACCTCCTGGAGTATCGGTAAGGTGAGGGGCAAAGTGGTAAAGTCTATGTATATGAGATTGTGTGGGGTTAGGGGCGAGGCTGTAGAGGGCAATAGGAATTTTGTGGCTTGCTATGGTCCAAAGTGTGTGAGATTGCAGAGATGGTGGTGTGAGTTTGGGGTTTGTGGGGGTCCTGGGAAAAACATATGTGCGCTGTTGTGACGAAAAGTAGTCTACTGCGCAATGGGGTGTATTAACTATGTTTGTGGAAAATTTCAGCCAAATCGGTCGAGCGGGTTTTGCGTGATTGACTAACAAACATCCGAACACACAAACCCACAAACATCCAAACTCACAAACTTTCACATTTATAATATTAATAGGATAATACTACCTCCTATGTACAAGAATATAACTACTATAATACTGCTCCTATGTACAAGAATATAACTACTATAATACTGCACCTATGTACAAGAATATAACTACTATAATACTGCCACCTATGTACAAGAATATAACTACTATAATACTGCCCCCTATGTACAAGAATATAACTACTATAATACTACCTCCTATGTACAAGAATATAACTACTATAATACTACTCCTATGTACAAGAATATAACTACTATAATACTACCTCCTATGTACAAGAATATAACTACTATAATACTGCTCCTATGTACAAGAATATAACTACTATAATACTACTCCTATGTACAAGAATATAACTACTATAATACTACCTCCTATGTACAAGAATATAACTACTATAATACTGCTTCTATGTACAAGAATATAACTACTATAATACTGCCCCCTATGTACAAGAATATAACTACTATAATACAGCTCCTATGTACAAGAATATAACTACTATAATACTACCTCCTATGTACAAGAATATAACTACTATAATACTACTCCTATGTACAAGAATATAACTACTATAATACTGCCCCCTATGTACAAGTATATAACTACTATAATACTGCTCCTATGTACAAGTATATAACTACTATAATACTGCTCCTATGTAGAAGAATATAACTACTATAATACTACTCCTATGTACAAGAATATAACTACTATAATACTGCCCCCTAGGTACAAGAATATAACTACTATAATACTGCTCCTATGTACAAGAATATAACTACTATAATACTGCTCCTATGTACAAGAATATAACTACTATAATACTGCTCCTATGTACAAGTATATAACTACTATAATACTACTCCTATGTACAAGTATATAACTACTATAATACTACTGCTATGTACAAGAATATAACTACTATAATACTGCACCTATGTACAAGAATATAACTACTATAATACTGCTCCTATGTACAAGAATATAACTACTATAATAGTACTCCTATGTACAAGAATATAACTACTATAATACTGCTCCTATGTACAAGAATATAACTACTATAATAGTACTCCTATGTACAAGAATATAACTACTATAATACTACTCCTATGTACAAGAATATAACTACTATAATACTGCTCCTATGTACAAGAATATAACTACTATAATAGTACTCCTATGTACAAGAATATAACTACTATAATACTACTCCTATGTACAAGAATATAACTACTATAATACTGCCCCCTAGGTACAAGAATATAACTACTATAATACTGCTCCTATGTACAAGAATATAGCTACTATAATACTACTCCTATGTACAAGAATATAACTACTATAATACTAATCCTATGTACAAGTATATAACTACTATAATACTGCTCCTATGTAGAAGAATATAACTACTATAATACTACTCCTATGTACAAGAATATAACTACTATAATACTGCTCCTATGTACAAGTATATAACTACTATAATACTGCTCCTATGTACAAGAATATAACTACTATAATACTACTCCTATGTACAAGAATATAACTACTATAATACTGCTCCTATGTACAAGAATATAACTACTATAATACTACCTCCTATGTACAAGAATATAACTACTATAATACTGCCCCCTAGGTACAAGAATATAACTACTATAATACTGCTCCTATGTACAAGAATATAACTACTATAATACTGCTCCTATGTACAAGAATATAACTACTATAATACTGCTCCTATGTACAAGTATATAACTACTATAATACTACTCCTATGTACAAGTATATAACTACTATAATACTACTGCTATGTACAAGAATATAACTACTATAATACTGCTCCTATGTACAAGAATATAACTACTATAATACTACTCCTATGTACAAGAATATAACTACTATAATACTGCTCCTATATACAAGAATATAACTACTATAATACTGCTCCTATATAAAAGAATATAACTACTATAATACTGCTCCTATGTACAAGAATATAACTACTATAATACTGCTCCTATGTACAAGAATATAACTACTATAATACTGCTCCTATGTACAAGAATATAACTACTATAATACTGCTCCTATATACAAGAATATAACTACTATAATACTGCTCCTATATACAAGAATATAACTACTATAATACTGCTCCTATGTACAAGAATATAACTACTATAATACTACTCCTATGTACAAGTATATAACTACTATAATACTACTGCTATGTACAAGAATATAACTACTATAATACTGCTCCTATGTACAAGAATATAACTACTATAATACTGCTCCTATGTACAAGACTATAACTACTATAATACTACTGCTATGTACAAGAATATAACTACTATAATACTGCTCCTATGTACAAGAATATAACTACTATAATACTGCTCCTATGTACAAGAATATAACTACTATAATACTACTCCTATGTACAAGAATATAACTACTATAATACTACTCCTATGTACAAGAATATAACTACTATAATACTACTCCTATGTACATGAATATAACTACTATAATACTACTCCTATATACAAGAATATAACTACTATAATACTACCTCCTATGTACAAGAATATAACTACTATAATACTACCTCCTATGTACAAGAATATAACTACTATAATACTGCTCATATGTACAAGAATATAACTACTATAATACTACTCCTATGTACAAGAATATAACTACTATAATACTGCTCATATGTACAAGAATATAACTACTATAATACTACTCCTATGTACAAGAATATAACTACTATAATACTACCTCCTATGTACAAGAATATAACTACTATAATACTACCTCCTATGTATAAGAATATAACTACTATAATACTACTCCTATATACAAGAATATAACTACTATAATACTACTCCTATGTACAAGAATATAACTACTATAATACTACTCCTATATACAAGAATATAACTACTATAATACTACCTCCTATGTACAAGAATATAACTACTATAATACTACTCCTATGTACAAGAATATAACTACTATAATACTACCTCCTATGTACAAGAATATAACTACTATAATACTACTATGTACAAGAATATAACTACTATAATACTACCTCCTATGTACAAGAATATAACTACTATAATACTACTATGTACAAGAATATAACTACTATAATACTACTCCTATGTACAAGAATATAACTACTATAATACTACCTCCTATGTACAAGAATATAACTACTATAATACTACCTTCTATGTACAAGAATATAACTACTATAATACTACTCCTATGTACAAGAATATAACTACTATAATACTACCTCCTATGTACAAGAATATAACTACTATAATACTACTCCTATATACAAGAATATAACTACTATAATACTACCTCCTATGTACAAGAATATAACTACTATAATACTACCTTCTATGTACAAGAATATAACTACTATAATACTACTCCTATGTACAAGAATATAACTACTATAATACTACCTCCTATGTACAAGAATATAACTACTATAATACTACTCCTATGTACAAGAATATAACTACTATAATACTACCTCCTATGTACAAGAATATAACTACTATAATACTACTATGTACAAGAATATAACTACTATAATACTACTGCTATGTACAAGAATATAACTACTATAATACTACTCCTATGTACAAGAATATAACTACTATAATACTACTATGTACAAGAATATAACTACTATAATACTACTCCTATGTACAAGAATATAACTACTATAATACTACTCCTATGTACAAGAATATAACTACTATAATACTACTCCTATGTACAAGAATATAACTACTATAATACTACTCCTATGTACAAGAATATAACTACTATAATACTACTCCTATGTACAAGAATATAACTACTATAATACTACTCCTATGTACAAGAATATAACTACTATAATACTACTCCTATGTACAAGAATATAACTACTGTAATACTGCTCCTATGTACAAAGTATAACTACTATAATACTACCTCCTATGTACAAGAATATAACTACTATAATACTACTCCTATGTACAAGAATATAACTACTATAATACTACTCCTATGTACAAGAATATAACTACTATAATACTACTCCTATGTACAAGAATATAACTACTGTAATACTGCTCCTATGTACAAGAATATAACTACTATAATACTACTCCTATGTACAAGAATATAACTACTATAATACTACTCCTATGTACAAGAATATAACTACTATAATACTACTCCTATGTACAAGAATATAACTACTATAATACTACCTCCTATGTACAAGAATATAACTACCATAATACTGCTCCTATGTACAAGAATATAACTACTATAATACTACTCTATGTACAAGAATATAACTACTATAATACTACCTCCTATGTACAAGAATATAACTACTATAATACTACTCCTATGTACAAGAATATAACTACTATAATACTACTCCTATGTACAATAATATAACTACTATAATACTACTCCTATGTACAAGAATATAACTACTATAATACTACTCCTATGTACAAGAATATAACTACTATAATACTACTCCTATGTACAAGAATATAACTACTGTAATACTGCTCCTATGTACAAAGTATAACTACTATAATACCGCCTTCTGTGTATGGTGATCCTGGTATTTCGGGCATAGATAATGTATTACTAGAGGGGGTATATTCTCGGCCTACACTCCTCCATGTTCTCCTCTGCAGACACACACGGCCACAGCTAGGGGCAGCACTTCCTCCTGTGTTATGTATAGTCTCCTGTTGGTTTGGCACAGCTATTCCTCCTGACTCCCTTGTGCACATGCATTCTCTACTTCTTATCTCATACATTTCCCATTAGTCCTGACCGATACCCGGGCTGCTTGTCCCTGTTATTTTTGGGGTCCTCCCTCTGTATTGCGCTGCAGTCACTGATGTTTCTTCTCTCCATATTAGAATACGCAGAGTAAGGAGGCGGCGAACAAGCTCATCCAGTCCTTAGATATGGACGAGGACGGGAAGATCAGCTTCGATGAGTACTGGACATTGATCGGGGAGATCGCCCGGAAGCTGAGCCTGCAGATGGCGATGCAGCACCAGGAGCGGCACTGAAGACCGATCCTGTTATCCCCTGCACAGCCAGCAGGGGGCAGACCACCTACGGAGCCGCCTATTACTGACTATGTGGGGACCATCCTTCTCCCAGAATCCTTCAGACACTGACTGTTATCTGAGCCAAGGAACAAGTGTGTAATGTGAGTCCCCGCACGTGGGATCCATGAGTGGTGGCCCTCCTTCTCGGGTGTCAGTGCGCCCCCTGTTGTCACCGGCTGAGGGCCACACTGGACGCTCGTCTATCATTATGCTGATGTGTTCTTGTCCTGTGTATCCGACTGTGTGAAAGTATTTTCTTTTATATTTTGATACTGCGTGTATATTGGGAGCCGCGGAGCAGCGCCACCTAGTGGCCACATAATTGTAAAGATGGCAGCACTGGAACAAATCTATAAGTTTACAAAAAGTGATATATAAAGTTTGTGTTGTAAAGTGTTGCTGATGTTCTGTGCTTCATGGGCTTAGCAGAATGTAGTTTGGTGTTGTTACCACTGGGGGCGCTAGTGTTCCCACCTGAAGTTCATGGTATAGTCTGTTATATATACTTATCACAGTTCTATCCATCACCCACTTCCTGCTGAGTGACCACGAGCATGCATAGTAGAAGTCACTACGTGACGGACAAGGCGCCCCCCTCCTGCACAATGACATCTGCAGGGGCCACAGAGCATGCCCACTACATCCTCACATACAGTAGTCTATAGGTGATGGTCACAGTCCTCCTACTTCCACTGCTTACACAATGACCTATAGGTCACCTGACTCAGGACGTTGGACTCATTTTTTCCCCAGTGGCCCAATTAGACTTCGGCTTCATATTCTAGTATATTGGCGTCTACGAGTAGAGGTGGTAGCTGGGTACACTGGGGGTGTATTATTACTAATGGGGCACACTGGGGTGTATTATTACTAATGGGGCACACTGGGGGTGTATTATTACTAATGGGGCACACTGGGGTGTATTATTACTAATGGGGCACACTGGGGGTGTATTATTACTAATGGGGCACACTGGGGTGTATTATTACTAATGGGGCACACTGGGGGTGTATTATTACTAATGGGGCAAACTGGGGTGTATTATTACTAATGGGGCACACTGGGGGTGTATTATTACTAATGGGGGTCACTGGGGTGTATTATTACTAATGGGGGTCACTGGGGGTGTATTATTACTAATGGGGGTCACTGGGGGTGTATTATTACTAATGGGGGAGTCACTGGGGGAGTACTATTACTAATGGAGCTCACTGGGGGAGTACTATTACTAATGGAGCACACTGGGGGTGTATTATTACTAATGGGGGGTCACTGGGGGAGTACTATTACTAATGGAGCACACTGGGGGTGTATTATTACTAATGGGGGGTCACTGGGGGAGTACTATTACTAATGGAGCACACTGGGGGTGTATTATTACTAATGGAGCACACTGGGGGTGTATTATTACTAATGGAGCACACTGGGGGTGTATTATTACTAATGGGGCACACTGGGGGTGTATTATTACTAATGGGGGGGTCACTGGGGGTGTATTATTACTATTGGGGCACACTGGGGGTATAATATTACTAACGGGGGTCACTAGGGGTATATTATTACTAATGGGGCACACTGGGGTGTATTATTACTATTGGGGGTCACTTGGGTGTATTATTACTAATGGGGCACACTGGGGTGTATTATTACTAATGGGGGTCACTGGGGTGTATTATTACTAATGGGGTACACTGGAGGTATATTATTGCTAATGGTGCACACTGGGGGTGTATTATTACTAATGGTGCACACTGGGGGAGTATTATTACTAATGGGGTACACTGGGGGTGTATTATTACTAATGGGGCACACTGGGGGTGTATTATTACTAATGGGGCACACTGGGGGTGTATTATTACTAATGGGGTACACTGGAGGTATATTATTACTAATGGGGCACACTGGGGGTGTATTATTACTAATGGGGCACACTGGGGTGTATTATTACTAATGGGGCACACTGGGGGTGTATTATTACTAATGGGGGTCACTGGGGGTGTATTATTACTAATGGGGCACACTGGGGGTGTATTATTACTAATGGGGCACACGGGGGGGTGTATTATTACTAATGGGGCACACGGGGGGGTGTATTACTACTAATTGGGCACACGAGGGGTGTATTACTACTAATTGGGCACACTGGGGGTGTATTATTACTAATGGGGCACACTGGGGGTGTATTATTACTAATGGGGGGGTCACTGGGAGTGTATTATTACTATTGGGGCACACGGGGGGTGTATTATTACTAATGTGGGGGTCACTGGGGGTGTATTATTACTAATGGGGGTCACTGGGGGTGTATTATTACTAATGGGGGAGTCACTGGGGGAGTACTATTACTAATGGAGCACACTGGGGGTGTATTATTACTAATGGGGGCTCACTGGGGGTGTATTATTACTAATGGGGGGGGTCACTGGGGGTGTATTATTACTAATGGGGCACACTGGGGGTGTATTATTACTAATGGGGCACACTGGGGGTGTATTATTACTAATGGGGGGGGTCACTGGGGGTGTATTATTACTAATGGGGCACACTGGGGGTGTATTATTACTAATGGGGGGGTCACTGGGGTGTATTATTACTAATGGGGGTCACTGGAGGTGTATTATTACTAATGGGGCACACTGGGGGTATAATATTACTATTGGGGGTCACTAGGGGTATATTATTACTAATGGGGCACACTGGGGTGTATTATTACTATTGGGGGTCACTGGGGTGTATTATTACTAATGGGGCACACTGGGGTGTATTATTACTAATGGGGGTCACTGGGGGTGTATTATTACTAACGGGGGTCACTGGGGTGTATTATTACTAATGGGGGTCACTGGGGTGTATTATTACTAATGGGGGGGGTCACTGGGGGTGTATTATTACTAATGGGGCACATTGGGGTGTATTATTATTAATGGGGGTCACTGGTGGTGTATTATTACTAATGGGGGTCACTGGGGGTGTATTATTACTAATGGGGGTCACTGGGGGTGTATTATTACTAATGGGGGTCACTGGGGGTGTATTATTACTAATGGGGGTCACTGGGGGTGTATTATTACTAATGGGGGTCACTGGGGGTGTATTATTACTAATGGGGGTCACTGGGGTGTATTATTACTAATGGGGGTCACTGGAGGTGTATTATTACTAATGGTGCACACTGGGGGTGTATTATTACTAATGGTGCACACTGGGGGTGTATTATTACTAATGGGGTACACTGGGGGTGTATTATTACTAATGGGGCACACTGGGGGTGTATTATTACTAATGGGGTACACTGGAGGTATATTATTACTAATGGGGCACACTGGGGGTGTATTATTACTAATGGGGGGGTCACTGGGGGTGTATTATTACTAATGGGGGTCACTAGGGGTGTATTATTACTAATGGTGCACACTGGGGGTGTATTATTACTAATGGGGGTCACTAGGGGTGTATTATTACTAATGGGGCACACTGGGGGTGTATTATTACTAATGGGGCACACGGGGGGTGTATTACTACTAATTGGGCACACGGGGGGTGTATTATTACTAATGGGGGTCACTGGGGGTGTATTATTACTAATGGGGCACACTGGGGGTGTATTATTACTAATGGGGTGGTCACTGGGGGTGTATTATTACTAATGGGGGTCACTGGGGGTGTATTATTACTATTGGGGGTCACTGGGGTGTATTATTACTAATGGGGGTCACTGGGGTGTATTATTACTAATGGGGGTCACTGGAGGTGTATTATTACTAATGGTGCACACTGGGGGTGTATTATTACTAATGGTGCACACTGGGGGTGTATTATTACTAATGGGGTACACTGGGGGTGTATTATTACTAATGGGGCACACTGGGGGTGTATTATTACTAATGGGGCACACTGGGGGTGTATTATTACTAATGGGGTACACTGGAGGTATATTATTACTAATGGGGCACACTGGGGGTGTATTATTACTAATGGGGGGGTCACTGCGGGTGTATTATTACTAATGGGGGTCACTAGGGGTGTATTATTACTAATGGTGCACACTGGGGGTGTATTATTACTAATGGGGGTCACTAGGGGTGTATTATTACTAATGGGGCACACTGGGGGTGTATTATTACTAATGGGGCACACGGGGGGTGTATTACTACTAATTGGGCACACGGGGGGTGTATTATTACTAATGGGGGTCACTGGGGGTGTATTATTACTAATGGGGCACACTGGGGGTGTATTATTACTAATGGGGGTCACTGGGGGTGTATTATTACTAATGGAGCACACTGGGGTGTATTTTTACTATTGGGGCACACGGGGGGTGTATTATTACTAATGTGGGGGTCACTGGGGGTGTATTATTACTAATGGGGTCACTGGGGGTGTATTATTACTAATGGGGCACACTGGGGGTGTATTATTACTAATGGGGGTCACTGGGGGTGTATTATTACTAATGGGGGAGTCACTGGGGTGTACTATTACTAATGGAGCACACTGGGGTGTATTATTACTAATGGAGCACACTGGGGGTGTATTATTACTAATGGGGCACACTGGGGGTGTATTATTACTAATGGGGGGGTCACTGGGGGTGTATTATTACTAATGGGGCACACTGGGGGTGTATTATTACTAATGGGGCACACTGGGGGTGTATTATTACTAATGGGGGGGTCACTGGGGGTGTATTATTACTAATGGGGCACACTGGGGGTGTATTATTACTATTGGGGGTCACTGGGTGTATTATTACTAATGGGGCACACTGGGGTGTATTATTACTAACGGGGGTCACTGGGGGTGTATTATTACTAACGGGGGTCACTGGGGTGTATTATTACTAATGGGGGTCACTGGGGGTGTATTATTACTAATGGGGCACATTGGGGTGTATTATTACTAATGGGGGTCACTGGGGGTGTATTATTACTAATGGGGGTCACTGGGGGTGTATTATTACTAATGGGGGTCACTGGGGGTGTATTATTACTAATGGGGGTCACTGGGGGTGTATTATTACTAATGGTGCACACTGGGGGTGTATTATTACTAATGGGGCACACTGGGGGTGTATTATTACTAATGGGGTACACTGGAGGTATATTATTACTAATGGGGCACACTGGGGGTGTATTATTACTAATGGGGGGGTCACTGAGGGTGTATTACTAATGGGGGTCACTAGGGATGTATTATTACTAATGGGGTCACTAGGGGTGTATTATTACTAATGGGGCACACTGGGGGTGTATTATTACTAATGGGGCACACGGGGGGTGTATTACTACTAATTGGGCACACGGGGGGTGTATTATTACTAATGGGGGGTCACTGGGGGTGTATTATTACTAATGGGGGGTCACTGGGGGTGTATTATTACTATTGGGGCACACGGGGGGGGTGTATTATTACTAATGTGGGGGTCACTGGGGGTGTATTATTACTAATGGGGCACATTGGGGTGTATTATTACTAATGGGGGTCACTGGGGGTGTATTATTACTAATGGGGGAGTCACTGGGGGAGTACTATTACTAATGGAGCACACTGGGGGTGTATTATTACTAATGGGGGGTCACTGGGGGAGTACTATTACTAATGGAGCACACTGGGGGTGTATTATTACTAATGGAGCACACTGGGGGTGTATTATTACTAATGGGGCACACTGGGGGTGTATTATTACTAATGGGGGGGTCACTGGGGGTGTATTACTAATGGGGCACACTGGGGGTGTATTATTACTAATGGGGCACACTGGGGTTGTATTATTACTAATGGGGGGTCACTGGGGGTGTATTATTACTATTGGGGCACACTGGGGTGTATTATTACTATTGGGGGTCACTGGGGGTATAATATTACTAACGGGGGTCACTAGGGGTATATTATTACTAATGGGGCACACTGGGGTGTATTATTACTATTGGGGGTCACTGGGGTGTATTATTACTAATGGGGCACACTGGGGTGTATTATTACTAATGGGGGTCACTGGGGGTGTATTATTACTAACGGGGGTCACTGGGGTGTATTATTACTAATGGGGGTCACTGGGGGTGTATTATTACTAATGGGGGGGTCACTGGAGGTGTATTATTACTAATGGGGCACATTGGGGTGTATTATTACTAATGGGGGTCACTGGGGGTGTATTATTACTAATGGGTGTCACTGGGGTGTATTATTACTAATGGGGCACACTGGGGTGTATTATTACTAATGGGGGTCACTGGGGTGTATTATTACTAATGGGGCACACTGGGGTGTATTATTACTAATGGGGTCACTGGGGTATATTATTACTAATGGGGGTCACTGGGGTGTATTATTACTAATGGGGGTCACTGGGGGTGTATTATTACTAATGGGGGTCACTGGGGGTGTATTATTACTAATGGGGGTCACTGGGGTGTATTATTACTAATGGGGGTCACTGGAGGTGTATTATTACTAATGGGGTACACTGGAGGTATATTATTACTAATGGGGCACACTGGGGGTGTATTATTACTAATGGGGGGGTCACTGGAGGTGTATTACTAATGGGGTCACTAGGGGTGTATTATTACTAATGGGGGTCACTAGGGGTGTATTATTACTAATGGTGCACACTGGGGGTGTATTATTACTAATGGAGCACACTGGGGGTGTATTATTACTAATGGGGGGGTCACTGGGGGTGTATTATTACTATTGGGGCACACGGGGGGTGTATTATTACTAATGTGGGGGTCACTGGGGTGTATTATTACTAATGGGGGTCACTGGGGGTGTATTATTACTAATGGGGGAGTCACTGGGGGAGTACTATTACTAATGGAGCACACTGGGGGTGTATTATTACTAATGGGGCACACTGGGGGTGTTTTATTACTAATGGGGGGGTCACTGGAGGTGTATTATTACTAATGGGGCACACTGGGGGTGTATTATTACTAATGGGGCACACTGGGGGTGTATTATTACTAATGGGGGGGTCACTGGGGGTGTATTATTACTATTGGGGCACACTGGGGGTATAATATTACTAACGGGGGTCACTAGGGGTATATTATTACTAATGGGGCACACTGGGGTGTATTATTACTATAGGGGGTCACTGGGGTGTATTATTACTAATGGGGCACACTGGGGTGTATTATTACTAATGGGGGTCACTGGGGGTGTATTATTACTAACGGGGGTCACTGGGGTGTATTATTACTAATGGGGGTCACTGGAGGTGTATTATTACTAATGGGGGTCACTGGGGTGTATTATTACTAATGGGGCACACTGGGGTGTATTATTACTAATGGGGCACACTGGGTGTATTACTACTAATGGGGCACACTGGGGGTGTATTATTACTAATGGGGGTCACTGAGGTGTATTATTACTAATGGGGCACACTGGGGTGTATTATTACTAATGGGGTCACTGGGGTATATTATTACTAATGGGAGTCACTGGGGGTGTATTATTACTAATGGGGGTCACTGGGGGTGTATTATTACTAATGGGGGTCACTGGGGGTGTATTATTACTAATGGGGCACACTGGGGGTGTATTATTACTAATGGGGCACACTGGGGGTGTATTATTACTAATGGGGTACACTGGAGGTATATTATTACTAATGGGGCACACTGGGGGTGTATTATTACTAATGGGGGGGTCACTGGGGGTGTATTACTAATGGGGGTCACTAGGGGTGTATTATTACTAATGGGGGTCACTAGGGGTGTATTACTACTAATTGGGCACACGGGGGGTGTATTATTACTAATGGGGGTCACTGGGGGTGTATTATTACTAATGGGACACACTGGGGGTGTATTATTACTAATGGGGCACACGGGGGGTGTATTACTACTAATTGGGCACACGGGGGGTGTATTATTACTAATGGGGGTCACTGGGGGTGCATTATTACTAATGGGGCACACTGGGGGTGTATTATTACTAATGCGGGGGTCACTGGGGGTGTATTATTACTATTGGGGCACACGGGGGGTGTATTATTACTAATGGGGGGGTCACTGGGGGTGTATTATTACTATTGGGGCACACGGGGGGTGTATTATTACTAATGTGGGGGTCACTGGGGTGTATTATTACTAATGGGGGTCACTTGGGGTGTATTATTACTAATGGGGGAGTCACTGGGGGAGTACTATTACTAATGGAGCACACTGGGGGTGTATTATTACTAATGGGGCACACTGGGGGTGTTTTATTACTAATGGGGGGGTCACTGGAGGTGTATTATTACTAATGGGGCACACTGGGGGTGTATTATTACTAATGGGGCACACTGGGGGTGTATTATTACTAATGGGGGGGTCACTGGGGGTGTATTATTACTATTGGGGCACACTGGGGGTATAATATTACTAACGGGGGTCACTAGGGGTATATTATTACTAATGGGGCACACTGGGGTGTATTATTACTATAGGGGGTCACTGGGGTGTATTATTACTAATGGGGCACACTGGGGTGTATTATTACTAATGGGGGTCACTGGGGGTGTATTATTACTAACGGGGGTCACTGGGGTGTATTATTACTAATGGGGGTCACTGGGGGTGTATTATTACTAATGGGGGTCACTGGGGTGTATTATTACTAATGGGGCACACTGGGGTGTATTATTACTAATGGGGCACACTGGGTGTATTACTACTAATGGGGCACACTGGGGGTGTATTATTACTAATGGGGGTCACTGGGGTGTATTATTACTAATGGGGCACACTGGGGTGTATTATTACTAATGGGGTCACTGGGGTATATTATTACTAATGGGGGTCACTGGGGGTGTATTATTACTAATGGGGGTCACTGGGGGTGTATTATTACTAATGGGGGTCACTGGGGGTGTATTATTACTAATGGGGCACACTGGGGGTGTATTATTTCTAATGGGGCACACTGGGGGTGTATTATTACTAATGGGGTACACTGGAGGTATATTATTACTAATGGGGCACACTGGGGGTGTATTATTACTAATGGGGGGGTCACTGGGGGTGTATTACTAATGGGGGTCACTAGGGGTGTATTATTACTAATGGGGGTCACTAGGGGTGTATTATTACTAATGGGACACACTGGGGGTGTATTATTAATAATGGGGCACACGGGGGGTGTATTACTACTAATTGGGCACACGGGGGGTGTATTATTACTAATGGGGGTCACTGGGGGTGTATTATTACTAATGGGGCACACTGGGGGTGTATTATTACTAATGCGGGGGTCACTGGGGGTGTATTACTATTGGGGCACACGGGGGGTGTATTATTACTAATGTGGGGTCACTGGTGGTGTATTATTACTAATGGGGGTCACTGGGGGTGTATTATTACTAATGGGGGTCACTGGGGGTGTATTATTACTAATGGGGGTCACTGGGGGTGTATTATTACTAATGGGGCACACTGGGGGTGTATTATTACTAATGGGGCACACTGGGGGTGTATTATTACTAATGGGGCACACTGGGGGTGTATTATTACTAATGGGGCACACTGGGGGTGTATTATTACTAATGGGGGTCACTGGGGGTGTATTATTACTAATGGGGGTCACTGGGGGTGTATTATTACTAATGGGGGTCACTGGAGGTGTATTATTACTAATGGGGCACACTGGGGGTGTATTATTACTAATGGGGCACACTGGGGGTGTATTATTACTAATGGGGCACACTGGGGGTGTATTATTACTAATGGGGGTCACTGGGGTGTATTATTACTAATACTAAGCCTGGCCTTGGAGGTCGGCAGTGAACGTTGTAGGGACTACGAGCTCGGTTGCTTCCGCAGCCCCCTTTTGGAGATCTCCCACCTGGGACCGGGACTGGCTCACGACATGCACCGTATGGACAGTAATGTGGCTTATTTGTGGAATATTCTAGAACTTTGTCAGGGCTCCTCATAGAGAGATGATATACTCGGCATATGCAGAAGGTTGTTACAAGTTCAGGCGTACCAAATCGAAAAACCAAAACATGACCTGTAATCCTTTCAGCCCGTATGTAACGTGTGGTGGTTCTGAGGGTTATCGGACCAGGGGTTTGGGATTTAGGAAGTGTCTGTTTCCTGGTCGTATTCCAGGTAGTTATAAAACATGAATTATGACATAGGTGTCTTTGAAGTTCTGTTCTGCTTTGGTCTATATATAGAGTATGGGACCTGCAGGGTTTGTCTTCTCTGCTAATACCTGTAAATAAGTTTGACCTGCAGTTGAATTGACATCTGGGACCTAATAAGTTACCTGCGACCTGGAACGTGTAGTGGGAGATGACACATATTATACAAGTATATACTCCTATCTAGAACCAGACGTAAGTAACAATGAACAGAAGATATATCTAGACACGTATACAGAACAGGGCACAGAGGGGATCATTATAAAGGATCATTACTACTGGGGCACTGGTAATAATCGGGCACACTGGGGGAGCATTATGGCGGCGCTAATTCCTGGGCATCGTTATTTTTGAGGGCACTAATGACACTAGGAGTGACACTAATCACTAGGGGGCACAGTATGGTGCTATTATTTCTTCAATACGACACCAGACAGCATAGGCTGACAATGTTACAGCACCGCGATGGAGTATATTGTATTCTACCTGATTACCACCCGGGGGTGCCGGTGTTCCTGACCATTATATTGTATTCTCCCTGATTACCACCCGGGGGTGCCGGTGTTCCTGACCATTATATTGTATTCTACCTCATTACCACCCGGGGGTGCTGCTGTTCCTGACCATTATATTGTATTCTACCTCATTACCACCCGGGGGTGCGGTGTTCCTGACCATTATATTATATTCTACCTGATTACCACCCGGGGGTGCTGTTGTTCCTGACCATTATATTGTATTCTACCTGATTTACCACCCGGGGGTGCCGGTGTTCCTGACCATTATATTGTATTCTACCTGATTACCACCTGGGGGTGCCGGTGTTCCTGACCATTATATTGTATTCTACCTGATTACCACCTGGGGGTGCCGGTGTTCCTGACCATTATATTGTGTTCTACCTCATTACCACCCGGGGGTGCCGCTGTTCCTGACCATTATATTGTATTCTACCTGATTACCACCCGGGGGTGCCGGTGTTCCTGACCATTATATTGTATTCTACCTCATTACCACCCGGGGGTGCCTCTGTTCCTGACCATTATATTGTATTCTACCTGATTACCACCCGGGGGTGCCGGTGTTCCTGACTATTATATTGTATTCTACCTCATTACCACCCGGGGGTGCGGTGTTCCTGACCATTATATTATATTCTACCTCATTACCACCCGGGGGTGCTGCTGTTCCTGACCATTATATTGTATTCTACCTCATTACCACCTGGGGGTGCTGCTGTTCCTGACCATTATATTGTATTCTACCTCATTACCACCCGGGGGTGCGGTGTTCCTGACCATTATATTATATTCTACCTGATTACCACCTGGGGGTGCTGTTGTTCCTGACCATTATATTGTATTCTACCTGATTACCACCCGGGGGTGCCGGTGTTCCTGACCATTATATTGTATTCTACCTCATTGCCACCCGGGGGTGCTGCTGTTCCTGACCATTATATTGTATTCTACCTCATTACCACCCGGGGGTGCTGCTGTTCCTCACCATTATATTGTATTCTACCTGATTACCACCCGGGGGTGCCGGTGTTCCTGACCATTATATTGTATTCTACCTCATTGCCACCCGGGGGTGCTGCTGTTCCTGACCATTATATTGTATTCTACCTGATTACCACCCGGGGGTGCCGGTGTTCCTGACCATTATATTGTATTCTACCTGATTACCACCCGGGGGTGCCGTTGTTCCTCACCATTATATTGTATTCTACCTGATTACCACCCGGGGGTGCTGCTGTTCCTGACCATTATATTGTATTCTACCTCATTACCACCCGGGGGTGCTGCTGTTCCTGACCATTATATTGTATTCTACCTGATTACCACCCGGGGGTGCCGGTGTTCCTGACCATTATATTGTATTCTACCTGATTACCACCCGGGGGTGCCGGTGTTCCTGACCATTATATTGTATTCTACCTGATTACCACCCGGGGGTGCTGCTGTTCCTGACCATTATATTGTATTCTACCTGATTACCACCCGGGGGTGCTGCTGTTCCTGACCATTATATTGTATTCTACCTCATTACCACCTGGGGGTGCTGCTGTTCCTGACCATTATATTGTATTCTACCTGATTACCACCCGGGGGTGCCGCTGTTCCTGACCATTATATTGTATTCTACCTGATTACCACCCGGGGGTGCCGGTGTTCCTGACCATTATATTGTATTCTACCTGATTACCACCCGGGGGTGCCGGTGTTCCTGACCATTATATTGTATTCTACCTGATTTACCACCCGGGGGTGCCGGTGTTCCTGACCATTATATTGTATTCTACCTGATTACCACCCGGGGGTGCCGGTGTTCCTGACCATTATATTGTATTCTACCTGATTACCACCCGGGGGTGCCGGTGTTCCTGACCATTATATTGTATTCTACCTGATTACCACCTGGGGGTGCTGCTGTTCCTGACCATTATATTGTATTCTACCTGATTACCACCCGGGGGTGCCGGTGTTCCTGACCATTATATTGTATTCTACCTGATTTCCCACTCGGGGGTGCCGGTGTTCCTGACCATTATATTGTATTCTACCTGATTACCACCCGGGGGTGCCGGTGTTCCTGACCATTATATTGTATTCTACCTCATTACCACCCGGGGGTGCCGCTGTTCCTGACCATTATATTGTATTCTACCTGATTACCACCTGGGGGTGCCGGTGTTCCTGACCATTATATTGTATTCTACCTTATAACCACCAGGTGGCGCTAGTGCTCCTCTCTGTATTGAGTTCACACTGTGGCCACTCAGGGGCGCTGGCGGTCTCACTATAATATAATTGCTCAGTGGTCATGAGTTTTGCAATGTTTTGGTTTCAGCCATTTTGCGGTAATACCCTGAGACCGGAGTCTTCCTCTTTGATCTGCCCCTTGCACGCCCGCTCACCCTGCGGTCTGGTTTCTACGTTTTAATCCTTCTGGCGACAATGTAACAGTAATGAGTGAAGCCGCAGCATGAGGCGAGGATTGCCCCGGGCGCCATGGAGCTGCCTCTTCTGTACTGTCGCCCCGGGGTGTTGTCGGGTTGACCTGTCAGGTGTCTCCTTTGTAGGGATCTCTGTCTCACATTCTTCCCATTGACTTATCTCCAGGGCGGGGTCTTTGTTTGTTTGGTGACCTGACAACTATGTAGAAGCCGCAGAACCGGTAATGTCGCCATTTACAGGCAGATTCTATGCGGCGCCGAGCGTGTGACAACCTGTGAGATCCTGCTCGTACATCATAATCACCAATGTGATATATCCGAGGCGGCCCGATGGTGGCGCCACTGTACGAGGGCTCTTGGCTTCATAGGGGTCGGGGTCTTACATTCTCCAGTTCAGTCGGGGGGGCTCCGACCTCTCGATAATTTATTCGTAGCAGGAATGTGACGCATCGTTGGCATGGACGGGTTAATAAACTCCCCCCCCAATAATTTTGAAATGGCGGGGATAACACGAGGGTCCTGCAGGCTCCGACTACGACCTGTACATGTAGTCAGACGGAGGAGGGAGGAGGAGCTTGTATTACACAGGGAGGAGGGGCACCATTTTGAGTACCAGGGTACTCTATGGGGGTGTGCATCACTACGGCGCCCCCCTTTGGTTCTCCCGATGGCAATTACCACCCACCGGTCATTGTGACCATAGAACATTGTGAAGTCTTGTTGAAGGGATGGTGACAAGTGCGCCCCCTATAGACCTGACGTGCCCAGAGCAGATGGCGACCCCTTCAATAACAACATGGTGGGTGACCCCCGCCGAGGAATAACCGATAAAGAGAGGAAAAAGTCACCGAGATAATTAGTGGGGGTGCGAAAGAAGATCGGCCTCCTCTCCAGGAGCGTAACTATGGGGCCCATGGATCTCATGTAACATTGCTATGGTGCGCTCAGGGCCCCCTGGAGGGCTGAAGGGGAAGTGGAGGAGGCCGCGAGCAGGAGCATTGATCAGAAAGTAAATAGGCCCCGATATCTGCTGCTAAGGTTGGGGATCGGTAGCGGCCGCTATGATGGTGATAGTTACGTCCCGGCTCCTATCAGATCCCCGGACCGAGCGCTGCTGGAGAGAAGCTAAACCGCTCTACGAGAATCTAGAAAATCTTCTTCATGTGACCTTTCATAATCTATACAAAAACTTTAAGCTCCCACACATTGCAAGTGTATTTGTCCTGCAAGAAGTTACCCAGGGGCGGGCACGGGGTTATAGTCACTAGCCCCCGGCCCGCTCATATATACCCCGGCTAGGGGCACGGGCTGGACTGGATTTAGTAGACTGCCATTGATATATGTGGTTTGTGACCTGTGCCTGCCCCCAAGAACCCAAAACCTGTATCCTGAGAATCCTGAAATCTCAGGCAGTATCCTGAGCACCCCAAAACTAGTGCCAGTGTCCTAAGAACCCCCAAACTAGTGCCAGTGTCCTAAGAACCCCAAAACTAGTGCCAGTGTCCTAAGAACCCCCAAACTAGTGCCAGTGTCCTAAGAACCCCAAAACTAGTGCCAGTGTCCTAAGAACCCCCAAACTAGTGCCAGTGTCCTAAGAACCCCCAAACTAGTGCCAGTGTCCTAAGAACCCCAAAACTAGTGCCAGTGTCCTAAGAACCCCAAAACTAGTGCCAGTGTCCTAAGAACCCCCAAACTAGTGCCAGTGTCCTAAGAACCCCAAAACTAGTGCCAGTGTCCTAAGAACCCCCAAACTAGTGCCAGTGTCCTAAGAACCCCAAAACTAGTGCCAGTGTCCTAAGAACCCCCAAACTAGTGCCAGTGTCCTAAGAACCCCCAAACTAGTGCCAGTGTCCTAAGAACCCCCAAACTAGTGCCAGTGTCCTAAGAACCACAAAACGAGTGCCTAAGAAAACTAAAACCAGTTGGACCCCTGCTCCTTATTGTTTGGACTCCTGCTTCTTATTGTTTGGACCCCTACTCCTTATTGTTTGGACCCCTACTCCTTATTGTTTGGACCCCTACTCTTTATTGTTTGGACCCCTACTCTTTATTGTTTGGACTCCTGCTCCTTATTGTTTGGACCCCTACTCTTTATTGTTTGGACTCCTGCTCCTTATTGTTTGGACCCCTACTCTTTATTGTTTGGACTCCTGCTCCTTATTGTTTGGACTCCTGCTCCTTATTGTTTGAACTCCTGCTCCTTATTGTTTGGACCCCTACTCTTTATTGTTTGAACTCCTGCTCCTTATTGTTTGGACCCCTACTCTTTATTGTTTGGACCCCTACTCTTTATTGTTTGGACCCCTACTCCTTATTGTTTGGACCCCTACTCTTTATTGTTTGGACCCCTACTCTTTATTGTTTGGGCCCCTGGTGTTTCTTCACCATATTCTTTGGACCCCTGCTCCACATTATTTGGACCCCTGCCCCCTATTGCTTGGGTTTCTTCACCATATTCTTTGGACCCCTGCGCCCTAGTATTTGGACCTCTGCCTGTTCTGTGCCTGTCCCCTGCTTTCGGGCTGTGCCTGATTTCTACCCCTTAGGGGTCACAATGACCCCATCTCTGGTCTTACTACCCCCCCCCCCCATGTGGTGTCTGTTCTGGATTCCTATTTAGCTCTGCTACATATGTTTACCCTGTTTCTCTAGTCCCTAAGTATCCGAATGCATTTCTTTGCAGACTCAGCCCTGTCCTACCTGAATAACATGTTCAGATGATCTGAATCTCCCTTTGACCTCTGACCCTTTGTGTGAACTACGACCTATTTGTCACGACTCCACACCACACCACCTGTCACTGCGGGGTCTGGCTATGTAGCTGAGCCCAATCTGTGACACTGCCCCAACAAATTCTAGAACGAGGGTGTTAACTGTTCAATGGCTGGGGATGACCTATCGGGATTTCTTTACAAATTTTGGGGTTCGCCACCCACAAACCACCTCTTGGGAGGCCCTGGAGAGGGGAGTTATCCTATCAGTCTTACTCCCCTCCCCTCCTCTTCGGTCCTCTCCCAGATTTAGGAATAACATCAGTGGCCCCGTATGAGAGCTGACTCCCAATCCCAGGTCCTCGCAGTCATGTGGGGCGAACCAATGTCCTGACCCAAGAGGGGAATATCTGGAGAAACAATTCTCGCAAGGTTTGCTCAACGCTCACAATAACAAATCCAATGGAAAAAAGACGACACAAACAAATTTCTGGGTCCACCACAGGGTGCAGGTCCCTAAAAAGGCACCAATGAAACAGGAACGAGCCCCGGTGCGGGGGACTGACATGACTGGAACAAGGTTGGAGGCCGAGCTTTTTAACACTAGATGTCCAAGTAACGCTAGAAGTAAAATGGATGCCTAGTAGAGATGAGCGAACAGTGTTCTATCGAACACATGTTCGATCGGATATCAGGGTGTTCGCCATGTTCGAATCGAATCGAACACCACGTGGTAAAGTGCGCCAAAATTCGATTCCCCTCCCACCTTCCCTGGCGCCTTTTTTGCACCAATAACAGCGCAGGGGAGGTGGGACAGGAACTACGACACTGGGGGCATTGAAAAAAATTGGAAAAAGTCATTGGCTGCCGAAATCAGGTGACCTCCATTTTAGACGAATAGTGGATTTCAAATCCGGGTCATATGAGAATGTGAACTTTGTGACTATGAGACAGGGATAGCTGTACAGGCAGGGATAGCTAGGGATAACCTTTATTTAGGGGGGAATGTTATTAAAAATAACTTTTTGGGGCTCTATCGGGTGTGTAATTGTGATTTTTGTGAGATAAACTTTTTCCCATAGGGATGCATTGGCCAGCGCTGATTGGCCGAATTCCGTACTCTGGCCAATCAGTGCTGGCCAATGCATTCTATTAGCTTGATGAAGCAGAGTGTGCACAAGGGTTCAAGCGCACCCTCGGCTCTGATGTAGCAGAGCCGAGGCTGCACAAGGGTTCAAGCGCACCCTCGGCTCTGATGTAGGAGAGCCGAGGGTGCACTTGAACCCTTGTGCACCCTCAGCTCTGCTACATCAGAGCCGAGGGTGCGCTTGAACCCTTGTGCACACTCTGCTTCATCAAGCTAATAGAATGCATTGGCCAGCGCTGATTGGCCAGAGTACGGAACTCGACCAATCAGCGCTGGCTCTGCTGGAGGAGGCGGAGTCTAAGATCGCTCCACACCAGTCTCCATTCAGGTCCGACCTTAGACTCCACCTCCTCCGGCAGAGCCAGCGCTGATTGGCCGAAGGCTGGCCAATGCATTCCTATGCGAATGCAGAGACTTAGCAGTGCTGAGTCAGTTTTGCTCAACTACACATCTGATGCACACTCGGCACTGCTACATCAGATGTAGCAATCTGATGTAGCAGAGCCGAGGGTGCACTAGAACCCCTGTGCAAACTCAGTTCACGCTAATAGAATGCATTGGCCAGCGCTGATTGGCCAATGCATTCTATTAGCCCGATGAAGTAGAGCTGAATGTGTGTGCTAAGCACACACATTCAGCACTGCTTCATCACGCCAATACAATGCATTAGCCAGTGCTGATTGGCCAGAGTACGGAATTCGGCCAATCAGCGCTGGCTCTGCTGGAGGAGGCGGAGTCTAAGGTCGGACCTGAATGGAGACTGGTGTGGAGCGATCTTAGACTCCGCCTCCTCCAGCAGAGCCAGCGCTGATTGGCCGAATTCCGTACTCTGGCCAATCAGCACTGGCTAATGCATTGTATTGGCTTGATGAAGCAGTGCTGAATGTGTGTGCTTAGCACACACATTCAGCTCTACTTCATCGGGCTAATAGAATGCATTGGCCAATCAGCGCTGGCCAATGCATTCTATTAGCGTGAACTGAGTTTGCACAGGGGTTCTAGTGCACCCTCGGCTCTGCTACATCAGATTGCTACATCTGATGTAGCAGTGCCGAGTGTGCATCAGATGTGTAGTTGAGCAAAACTGACTCAGCACTGCTAAGTCTGCATTCGCATAGGAATGCATTGGCCAGCCTTCGGCCAATCAGCGCTGGCTCTGCCGGAGGAGGCGGAGTCTAAGGTCGGACCTGAATGGAGACTGGTGTGGAGCTATCTTAGACTCCGCCTCCTCCAGCAGAGCCAGCGCTGATTGGTCGAGTTCCGTACTCTGGCCAATCAGCACTGGCCAATGCATTTCTATGGGGAAAAGTTAGCTTGCGAAAATCGCAAACTGACAGGGATTTCCATGAAATAAAGTGACTTTTATGCCCCCAGACATGCTTCCCCTGCTGTCCCAGTGTCATTCCAGGGTGTTGGTATCATTTCCTGGGGTGTCATAGTGGACTTGGTGACCCTCCAGACACGAATTTGGGTTTCCCCCTTAACGAGTTTATGTTCCCCATAGACTATAATGGGGTTCGAAACCCATTCGAACACTCGAACAGTGAGCGGCTGTTCGAATCGAATTTCGAACCTCGAACATTTTAGTGTTCGCTCATCTCTAATGCCTAGAAGTTTATTAAAGGGGTATTTAAGGGGGTATTCTGACATTCCAACATTGAAAGGGATAGTGTGACATTCGGACAAGGTCACAGCCCTGACACTACGTTGCAACTGTGCACATTTAGTGATCTTGGCTGTATCAGTAGCTCATGTGAGGACTACAATCCCCATCATGCATTGCTGTCTTGTAGTCCAGATTCCCGTCTCCTTGTACAATGTGTGACTTTGCAGCACTGGGAGGAGCCCCCCACATGCCGGAGACTGAGGGTGTGACGGAGCACTGAGAGCCCATTGTCTCGGGACTTGTAAGAGACTTTATTCTTCAAAGCCATGAGTTATAGAGATGATGGAGCAGATTTACTCATCTTATGGTGTAAATTTAGACCAAACCGTTTTATACTGCATCAGTTTTATCACAGTCGCTCTCAAGACATGTTTGTGTAACTTTCCACCACTCAATGGATGGTTGTGATGAGAAATACTTTGTTGCATGTTGTCAGAAGATGTGAATGTGTCGTCCTCTCTGTCTCACCTCCCTCCGTCACTCTCTGGCAGGTAAACGTATACTACATCAGATTTATCACAGTCGCTCTCAAGTCTTTACCACCTCATTTTTGGCTTACTTAGATTACAGTGAGATTGTGTTGCATCTTGCTGGAGGCTGTGAACATTCCCTGATGCTGTTCTCTCTGTCTCGCCTACACCCTCTACTACTTAAAGAGTATTTCCTCGCAGTGTTTACTGCCCCATCTGCTCTTTTGGCAGGTGAATTTTCTCATAAATAAACTAATGAAGCCCCACCCACGTGACAAATGCGGCATCTAACACTAATGTGTCCTGACACTGGTGTGGGTGCTGCAATGAAGTGCCACCGACTACATGGCGACAGGAGTTCACATGCTCCAGCGTCCTAGTGCCTGCCTCTTATAAAACACACAATAAAGCAAGTGCAATTATACATATATAATTAAACAGCCCATCCCCCACCTTATACTTGCCAAAAATTCTCTAAACACATAATAAATGTGCTGCTCAGCACGTATGACAGATTATTGGTGCAAAGACATAGGAAATCCCCCAAATATCCTCTACATTTCCCAATATCCTGTGAATCGGTGATGGCCGACCTCCTGTAAAACAATGCATGACTTCCGATAATTAACAGTATAAAAAACACAAGTCCGTACTCAGGCAGAGGTCAGGGCAGGTGGAACAGGTACTGATACAGATATATAGGCAGAGGTCAGGGCAGGTGGAACAGGTACTGGTACAGATATATGGTCAGGGGTCAGGGCAGGTGGATCAGGTACTGGTACAGATATATAGGCAGAGGTCAGGGCAGGTGGAAAAGGTACTGATACAGATATATAGACAGAGGTCAGGGCAGGTGGAACAGGTACTGGTACAGATATATAGGAAGAGGTCAGGGCAGGTGGAACAGGTACTGATACAGATGTATAGACAGAGGTCAGGGCAGGTGGAACAGGTACTGGTACAGATATATAGACAGAGGTCAGGGCAGGTGGAACAGGTACTGGTACAGATATATAGGAAGAGGTCAGGGCAGGTGGAACAGGTACTGATACAGATATATAGACAGAGGTCAGGGCAGGTGGAACAGGTACTGGTACAGATATATAGGAAGAGGTCAGGGCAGGTGGAACAGGTACTGGTACAGATATATAGGAAGAGGTCAGGGCAGGTGGAACAGGTACTGATACAGATATATAGGCAGAGGTCAGGGCAGGTGGAACAGGTACCGGTACAGATATATAGGCAGAGGTCAGAGCAGGTGGAACAGGTCCTGGTACAGATATATAGGCAGAGGTCAGGGCAGGTGGAACAGGTATTGATACAGATATATAGGCAGAGGGCAGGGCAGGTGGAACAGGTACTGGTACAGATATATAGACAGAGGTCAGGGCAGGTGGAACAGGTACTGGTACAGATATATAGACAGAGGTCAGGGCAGGTGGAACAGGTACTGGTACAGATATATAGGCAGAGGTCAGGGCAGGTGGATCAGATACTGGTACAGATATATAGGCAGAGGTCAGGGCAGGTGGAACAGGTACTGGTACAGATATATAGGCAGAGGTCAGGGCAGGTGGATCAGGTACTGGTACAGATATATAGGCAGAGGGTAGGGCAGGTGGATCAGGTACTGATACAGGTATATAGGCAGAGGGTAGGGCAGGTGGAACAGGTACTGATACAGATATATAGGCAGAGGTTAGGGCAGGTGGAACAGGTACTGGTACAGATATATAGGCAGAGGTCAAGGCAGGTGGATCAGGTACCGGTACAGATATATAGGCAGAGTTCAGGGCAGGTGGATCAGGTACCGGTACAGATATATAGGCAGAGGTCAGGGCAGGTGGAACAGGTACTGGTACAGATATATAGGCAGAGGTCAGGACAGGTGGATCAGGTACCGGTACAGATATATAGGCAGAGGGTAGGGCAGGTGGATCAGGTACCGATACAGGTATATAGGCAGAGAGTAGGGCAGGTGGAACAGGTACTGATACAGATATATAGGCAGAGGTTAGGGCAGGTGGAACAGGTACTGGTACAGATATATAGGCAGAGGTCAAGGCAGGTGGATCAGGTACCGGTACAGATATATAGGCAGAGGTCAGGGCAGGTGGAACAGGTATTGGTACAGATATATAGGCAGAGGTCAGGGCAGGTGGATCAGATACTGGTACAGATATATAGGCAGAGGTCAGGGCAGGTGGAACAGGTACTGGTACAGATATATAGGCAGAGGTCAGGGCAGGTGGATCAGGTACTGGTACAGATATATAGGCAGAGGGTAGGGCAGGTGGAACAGGTACTGATACAGATATATAGGCAGAGGTTAGGGCAGGTGGAACAGGTACTGGTACAGATATATAGGCAGAGGTCAAGGCAGGTGGATCAGGTACCGGTACAGATATATAGGCAGAGGTCAGGGCAGGTGGAACAGGTACCGGTACAGATATATAGGCAGAGGTCAGGGTTGGAACAGGTACCGGTACAGATATATAGGCAGAGGTCAGGGCAGGTGGATCAGGTACTGGTACAGATATATAGGCAGAGGGTAGGGCAGGTGGATCAGGTACTGATACAGGTATATAGGCAGAGGGTAGGGCAGGTGGAACAGGTACTGGTACAGATATATAGGCAGAGGTCAGGGCAGGTGGAACAGGTACTGGTACAGATATATAGGCAGAGTTCAGGGCAGGTGGATCAGGTACCGGTACAGATATATAGGCAGGGTTTAGAGCAGGTGGAACAGGTACCGGTACAGATATATAGGCAGAGGTCAGGGCAGGTGGAACAGGTACCGGTACAGATATAGGCAGAGGTCAGGACAGGTGGATCAGGTACCGGTACAGATATATAGGCAGAGGGTAGGGCAAGTGGATCAGGTACTGATACAGGTATATAGGTAGAGGGTAGGGCAGGTGGAAAAGGTACTGATACAGATATATAGGCAGAGGTTAGGGCAGGTGGAACAGGTACTGATACAGATATATAGGCAGAAGTCAGGTCAGGTGGAACAGGTACTGGTACAGATATATAGGCAGGGTTTAGAGCAGGTGGAACAGGTACTGGTACAGATATATAGGCAGAGGTTAGGGCAGGTGGAACAGGTACTGGTACAGGTATATAGGCAGAGGGTAGGGCAGGTGGAACAGGTACTGATACAGATATATAGGCAGAGGTTAGGGCAGGTGGAACAGGTACTGGTACAGATATATAGGCAGAGGTCAAGGCAGGTGGATCAGGTACCGGTACAGATATATAGGCAGAGTTCAGGGCAGGTGGATCAGGTACTGGTACAGATATATAGACAGGGTTTAGAGCAGGTGGAACAGGTACCGGTACAGATATATAGGCAGAGGTCAGGGCAGGTGGAACAGGTACCAGTACAGATATAGGCAGAGGTCAGGACAGGTGGATCAGGTACTGGTACAGATATATAGGCAGAGGGTAGGGCAAGTGGATCAGGTACTGATACAGGTATATAGGCAGAGGGTAGGGCAGGTGGAAAAGGTACTGATACAGATATATAGGCAGAGGTTAGGGCAGGTGGAACAGGTACTGATACAGATATATAGGCAGAAGTCAGGTCAGGTGGAACAGGTACTGGTACAGATATATAGGCAGGGTTTAGAGCAGGTGGAACAGGTACTGGTACAGATATATAGGCAGAGGTCAGGGCAGGTGGAACAGGTACTAGTACAGATATATAGGCAGAGGTCAGAGCAGGTGAATCAGATACTGGAATAGATATATAGGCAGGGGTCAAGGAAGGTGGATCAGGTACTGCTACAGATATATAGGCAAAGGTCAGGGCAGGTGGATCAGGTACTGGTACAGATATATAGGCAGCGGTTACGGCAGGTGGAACACGTACTAGTACAGATATATAGGCAGAGGTCAGGGCAGGTGGATCAGATACTGGAACAGATATATAGGCAGGCATCAGGGAAGTTGGATCAGGTACTGATACAGATATATAGGCAGAGGTCAGGGCAGGTGGAACAGGTACTGGTACAGATATATAGGCATGGGTCAGGGAAGGTGGATCAGGTACTGATACAGATATATAGGCAGAGGTCAGGGCAGGTGGAACAGGTATTGATACAGATATATAGGCAGGGGGGAGGGCAGGTGGATCAGGTACTGATTCAGGTATATAGGCAGAGGGTAGGACAGGTGGAACAGGTACTGATACAGATATATAGGCAGAAGTCAGGTCAGGTGGAACAGGTACTGGTATAGATATATAGGCAGAGGTCAAGGCAGGTGGATCAGGTACCGGTACAGATATATAGGCAGAGTTCAGGGCAGGTGGATCAGATACTGGTACAGATATATAGACAGGGGTCAGGGCAGGTGGATCAGGTACTGGTACAGATATATAGGCAGGGGTCAGGGCAGGTGGATCAGATACTGGTACAGATATATAGGCAGGGGTCAGGGCAGGTGGATCAGGTACTGGTACAGATATATAGGCAGGGGTCAGGGCAGGTGGATCAGATACTGGTACAGATATATAGGCAGGGGTCAGGGCAGGTGGATCAGATACTGGTACAGATATATAGGCAGGGGTCAGGGCAGGTGGATCAGATACTGGTACAGCTATATAGACAGCGGTCAGGGCAGGTGGATCAGATACTGGTACAGCTATATAGACAGGGGTCAGGGCAGGTGGATCAGGTACTGGTACAGATATATAGGCAGAGATTAGGGCAGGTGGATCAGGTACTGGTACAGATATATAGGCAATGGGCAGGGCAGGTGGAAAAGGTAATGGTACAGCTATATAGACAGGGGTCAGGGCAGGTGGACCAGGTACTAGTACAGATATATAGGCAGAGATTAGGGCAGGTGGATCAGGTACTGATACAGATATATAGGCAGAGGTTTGGGCAGGTGGAACTGGTAATGGTACAGATATATATGCAATGGTCAGGGCAGGTGGAAAAGGTAATGGTATACATATATAGGCAGATGTTTGGGCAGGTAGAACTGGTAATGGTGTAGATATATAGGCAGAGGTCAGGAAATGGGCAGACAATATAAGCTGTGACAATGCACCTTTGCAGGACACTAAGAACCTTTATAGCTTAGGCACCTTCATTTTGCTTGGAGACAGACAGGATTGGCTAGGAAGACATTGCAGGGTGTGCACAATGCAAAAGCAAGAAAGCATGCAGAAGATGGGCAGGACACCTTGATAACCATCAATCTCCTCCAGTGGAGCTCAGCCTCTGCCCTCCAGTAGTGATGTTGGTGCCGCCACATTGGTCCACCCATGGTTTGGTGATCTGATGTCTCCTGATCGGCTCAGATGTCATGATAAACTTGTTTGGGATTCATTATATATTTGCAGAATACAGAGCAAACAGTGGGCACAATGCGTCCGGCCTGTCCTGGCACAAACATCCTCGGCTTTGTTTAGCAGCTGCTTCTTTTTCCTCTGTCCGGAGGTAAAACCTGGGCGTGAGCCCTGGAGGGTGCAGCAGGTGCAATGAGGGCAACACTGGGGTCTCCGAGAGGACATGAGATTACAATTCACCATCAAATCAACTAGTAAAGAGTCAGGGGTGATGAAAGCCATAGTTGTCACGTTAACCAGAGGAAAGACCCCTAATAACATTGCAGTCTCTCTGTTCCTTGTCAGATATTTGGTAATGCGACCCCCAATAGTAACTGAAGGGCCCCCCTGATAGTAACCGGACCCCAATAATAATCAGCTCCTCTGCAGTAACTGAACCAGCAATAGTAATTGGTCCCCTAATAGTAACCAGACCACCAATAGTACCCCCTGTAGTAACCAGACCACCATTAATTCCCCTAATAGTAACCAGACCACCAATAGTACCCCCTGTAGTAACCAGACCACCAATAGTTCCCCTAATAGTAACCAGACCACCAATAGTACCCCCTGTAGTAACCAGACCACCAATAGTTCCCCTAATAGTAACCAGACCACCAATAGTACCCCCTGTAGTAACCAGACCATCATTAATTCCCCTAATAGTAACCAGACCACCGTTAGTTCCCCTAATAGTAACCAGACCACCAATAGTACCCCCTGTAGTAACCATACCACCATTAATTCCCCTAATAGTAACCAGACCACCATTAATTCCCCTAATAGTAACCAGACCACCAATAGTTCCCCTAATAGTAACCAGACCAATAATAGTACCCCCTGTAGTAACCAGACCACCATTAATTCCCCTAATAGTAACCAGACCACCGTTAGTTCCCCTAATAGTAACCAGACCACCAATAGTACCCCCTGTAGTAACCAGACCACCATTAATTCCCCTAATAGTAACCAGACCACCAATAGTTCCCCTAATAGTAACCAGACCACCAATAGTACCCCCTGTAGTAACCAGACCACCATTAATTCCCCTAATAGTAACTAGACCACCAATAGTTCCCTTAATAGTAACCAGACCACAGTTAGTTCTCCTAATAGTAACTAGACCACCAATAGTTCCCTTAATAGTAACCAGACCACAGTTAGTTCTCCTAATAGTAACTAGACCACCAATAGTTCCCTTAATAGTAACCAGACCACCAACAGTACCCCAAGTAGTAACCAGACCACTAAGAGTTTCCTCAACAGTGACCAGAACTCCATTAGATCCCCCAACAGTGACCAGACCACCAATAGTTCCCCTAATAGTAACCAGACCACCGTTAAAGGCCTTTTAAAGGCTCTACTCACTCCAAGGGCCAAAAGCACCAATAGTACCCCTGAAGTAACCAGACCACCGTTAATTTCCCTAATAGTAACCAGATCACTGTTAGTTCCCCTAATAGAAACTAGACCATCAATAGTTCCCTTAATAGGAAATAGACCACCAATAGTACCCCCAGTAGTAACCACACCACTAAGAGTTTCCTCAACAGTGACCAGACCTCCATAAGTTCCCCCAGTAGTAACCAGACCACCAATAGTTCCCCTAATAGTAACCAGACCACCAATAGTTCCCCTAATAGTAACCAGACCACCAATAGTTCCCCTAATAGTAACCAGACCACCAATAGTTCCCCTAATAGTAACCAGACCACCAATAGTTTCCTTAATAGTGACCAGACCCAAGAGCCATTTTTCAACAGGACAATGCCAGGCCACAAGTTAATCATGTTATTATCAGCAAATTGTGTGGCCTAAATGTGTTACCATGGCCTGTAGCATCTCAGGATGTGTCAGACATCAAGTAGGTCCCCTGGCTCTTCCCAGACCCCTAATACTAACCAATTCCCAACTGTACCAGACCCTCAATACTAACCAATCCCCAACTGTACCAGACCCCTAATACTAACCAGTCCCCAACTGTACCAGACCCCTAATACTAACCAGTCCCCAACTGTACCAGACCCCTAATACTAACCATCCCCCAACTGTACCAGACCCCCAATACTAACCAGTCCCCAACTGTACCAGACCCCCAATACTAACCAGTCCCCAACTGTACCAGACCCTCAATACTAACCAGTCCACAACTGTACCAGACCCCTAATACTAACCAGTCTCCAACTATACCAGACCCCCAATACTAACCAATTCCCAACTGTACCAGACCCCTAATACTAACCAATCCCCAACTGTACCAGACCCCTAATACTAACCAGTCCCCAACTGTACCAGACCCCTAATACTAACCAGTCCACAACTGTACCAGACCCCTAATACTAACCAGTCCCCAACTGTACCAGACCCCTAATACTAACCAGTCCACAACTGTACCAGACCCCTAATACTAACCAGTCTCCAACTATACCAGACCCTCAATACTAACCAATTCCCAACTGTACCAGACCCCTAATACTAACCATCCCCCAACTGTACCAGACCCCCAATACTAACCAGTCCCCAACTGTACCAGACCCCCAATACTAACCAGTCCCCAACTGTACCAGACCCCTAATACTAACCATCCCCCAACTGTACCAGACCTTTAATACTAACCAGTCCCCAACTGTACCAGACCCCAATACTAACCAGTCCCCAACTGTACCAGACCCCCAATACTAACCAGTCTCCAACTGTACCAGACCCTAATACTAACCATCCCCCAACTGTACCAGACCCCCAATACTAACCAGTCCCCAACTGTACCAGACCCCCAATACTAACCAGTCCCCAACTGTACCAGACCCTCAATACTAACCAGTCCCCAACTGTACCAGACCCCTAATACTAACCAGTCCACAACTGTACCAGACCTCTAATACTAACCAGTCCCCAACTGTACCAGACCCCAATACTAACCAGTCCCCAACTGTACCAGACCCCCAATACTAACCAGTCTCCAACTGTACCAGACCCTAATACTAACCATCCCCCAACTGTACCAGACCCCCAATACTAACCAGTCCCCAACTGTACCAGACCCCCAATACTAACCAGTCCCCAACTGTACCAGACCCCCAATACTAACCAGTCCCCAACTGTACCAGACCCCCAATACTAACCAGTCCCCAACTGTACCAGACCCCCAATACTAACCAGTCCCCAACTGTACCAGATCCCTAATACTAACCAGTCCACAACTGTACCAGACCTCTAATACTAACCAGTCCCCAACTGTACCAGACCCCTAATACTAACCAATCCCCAACTGTACCAGACCCCCAATACTAACCAGTCTCCAACTGTACCAGACCCTAATACTAACCATCCCCCAACTGTACCAGACCCCCAATACTAACCAGTCCCCAACTGTACCAGACCCCCAATACTAACCAGTCCCCAACTGTACCAGACCCTCAATACTAACCAGTCCCCAACTGTACCAGACCCCTAATACTAACCAGTCCACAACTGTACCAGACCCCCAATACTAACCAGTCTCCAACTGTACCAGACCCCTAATACTAACCAGTCCCCAACTGTACCAGACCTCTAATACTAACCAGTCCCCAACTGTACCAGACCCCAATACTAACCAGTCCCCAACTGTACCAGACCCCTAATACTAACCAGTCCCCAACTGTACCAGACCTCTAATACTAACCAGTCCCCAACTGTACCAGACCCCAATACTAACCAGTCCCCAACTGTACCAGACCCCCAATACTAACCAGTCTCCAACTGTACCAGACCCTAATACTAACCATCCCCCAACTGTACCAGACCCCCAATACTAACCAGTCCCCAACTGTACCAGACCCTAATACTAACCATCCCCCAACTGTACCAGACCCCCAATACTAACCAGTCCCCAACTGTACCAGACCCCCAATACTAACCAGTCCCCAACTGTACCAGACCCCCAATACTAACCAGTCCCCAACTGTACCAGACCCCCAATACTAACCAGTCCCCAACTGTACCAGACCCCCAATACTAACCAGTCCCCAACTGTACCAGATCCCTAATACTAACCAGTCCACAACTGTACCAGACCTCTAATACTAACCAGTCCCCAACTGTACCAGACCCCTAATACTAACCAATCCCCAACTGTACCAAACCCCTAATACTAACCAGTCCCCAACTATACCAGACCCCCAATACTAACCAGTCCCCCACTGTACCAGACCCCCAATATTACGCAGTCCCATGGTTGTTCTCAGACCCCCAATACTAACCAGTCCCCCACTGTACCAGACCCCCAATATTAAGCAGTCCCATGGTTGTTCTCAGACCCCTAATACTAACCAGTCCGCAACTGTACCAGACCCCTAATACTAACCAGTCCCCCACTGTACCAGACCCCCAATATTACGTAGTCCCATGGTTGTTCTCAGACCCTGGCTACTTGCTCCTGTACCAGGAAGACTTTGCAGCCGCCGGCAGAGGTGTGGAGTGTGGGACATGTTTGTGGCTGGGGGAGAATTGCTGCCGAGTGACTCACATCAGGGCGTTGGCTCCATTTATAAACTGTAATAACCTAAGTCCTACACAATGGAGTCACAGAGCTGGAGAAAACAAATTATAGGAGCAGGAGAATCACCGCTGCACCCCTCTGTATATATCAGGGGTCTGGGGGGCCACACTGCAGGATGTATGAGGGCCACTACCAAATATACAGGGAAATTCCCTTCTGATACAGTTCTGTAATAGGAGAACCCTGAGCCACAAGTAGTACAACCCTGTACAGTGTAGACTATTACACTATATACTATTCTATAGACTATTACTAGTAGTACAGGGAGATTATATATCTATTAGCTTCTGCCCCGACGTTGTCTGCGGGTTGTTGGCATCGATGATCCGCCTATATTCATCAAATTGCTGCCGCCCATGGTTCGCCTGCTCCAGCATTTCGGCAGCTCTCAAGCTGTCCTGCTGCTGAACTTGTTCCTCACACTGTGCCTGTGATTGTTCCGGCATCTCAGCAGCTCCCTGGGACACCATATAATGAATGTGTTGTTGACGTTGATGATCCGCCTACTCCGGCGTTTTGGCAGCTGTCAAACTGGCCTGCCACTGAACTCATTCCTCGAGCTGTGCCCGTGATTGTTCCGGTATCTCAGCAGCTCGCTGGGAAGCCATATAATGAGTGTGATGTTGGCGTCGATGATCCCCGTCAGCTCCGCTTGAGGAGAACTCTGTGACTTCTGGCTCCTTCATAGCTGTTGTAGTTTGTGACAAATTAGATTTTCTTTTTCCTGGCATGTTTAATATTAGCAAACTGCCAATGTGGAGTAAAGGTGTTTGCCCATGTCAGTTTGTCAGCACTGCCTGGAGTAGATCAGATAATATGCAAATGCTTGTACACAATCCACAGAGGGTTAGCTGAGTGTTACATAGAGAGATAACAGCCCTGGCCTTGTAATATAGTATGTGAACATAAATTCATAACAGTGGTGAAGCCATATCATGTACTGGGATACAAAGTAGCCGATGTTTTAATCGAGGTTACAATCTATCTGTGTGCCAAATATCATTCAAATCCGGTCAGCCGTTTTTGCGTGATTGATGAACAAACATCCAAACTATCAGATTTACAATATTAGTAGGATACTAGTAGTACAGGGTATATACTATAGACTATTACTATTAGTACAGGGTATATACTATATACTATTACTAGTAGTACAGGGTATATACTATATACTATTACTAGTAGTACAGGGTATATACTATATACTATTACTAGTAGTACAGGGTATATACTATATATACTACTAGCTGGTACCCGCGACTTCGTCTGCGGTGATTGTAGCAGTGGGTATATACAGGGGCGGGTAAGGTTTTCGTACTGTGTATAAGGGATGGGATATGAAATGTAACTTTGTATCTTGTTGTTGCTGTAATTCAGGGAATACGTGAGACTTTTGTGTTGCAGTTACTTTGTATTTGAGCTGCTATATATACGGTGTTGGTATAAACTTTACATAGTGACTTTGGGACAGAGGTATTTGAAGTTAACCCTTTCCCGCCGATGGTATTTTTTGATTTTCGTTTTTGACTCCCCTCGTTCTAAACCCCATAACTTTTTTATTTCTCCGTTCCCAGAGCCATATGAGGTCTTAATTTTTGCGGGACAAATTTTTCTTCATGATGCCACCATTAATTATTCTATATAATATACTGGGAAGCAGGGAAAAAATTCAAAATGGGGTGGATTTGAAGAAAAAATGCATTTCTGCGACTTTCTTACGGGCTTTGGTTTTACGGCGTTCACTGTGCAACCAAAATGACCTGTCCCCTGTATTCTGTGTTTTGTTACGATTCCGGGGATACCAAATTTATATGGTTTTAGTTACATTTTCACCCCTTAAAAACAAATCCAAAACTGTTAAAAAAATTTTTTTTGAAAAGTCGCCATATTTCGACAGCCGTAACTTTTTTTATACGTGCGTGTACGGGGATGTATAGGGTGTCTTTTTTTGCGGGACTGGGTGTACTTTGTAGTTCTACCATTTTCGGGAAATGTTATTGCTTTGATCACTTTTTATTCAAATTTTTATCAGAATCAAAACAGTGAAAAAACGGCGGTTTGGCACTTTTGACCATTTTTCCCGCTACAGCGTTTACCGAACAGGAAAAATATTTGTATAGCTTTGTAGAGTGGGCGATTTCGGACGCGGGGATACCTAACATGTATGTGTTTCACAGTATTTAACTTTTATATGTGTTCTAGGGAAAGGGGGGTGATTTGAATTTTTAATCCTTTTTTTTTTGTTTTTAATATTTTTTTTTACTTTTTTTAAACTTTTTTTTTTGCATTTATTAGACCGCCTAGGGGTATTGACATGGGTGGGCGGTGTCGCGGATTGTCAGAGCGGTGGGGGTCGGCAAACATGGCTGCTCCGGAGCGTTATAGAGCACCTCCTGGAGTATTGGTAAGGTGAGGGTGAAAGTGGTAAAGTATCTGTATATGAGATTGTGTGGGGTTAGGGGCGAGGCTGTAGAGGGCAATATGAATTTTGTGGCTTGCTATGGTCCAAAGTGTGTGAGATTGCAGAGATGGTGATGTGAGTTTGGGGTTTGTGGGGGTCCTGGGAAAAACGTATGTGCGCTATTGTGACAAAAAGTAGCCTATTGCGCAATCGGGTGTAGTGACTATGTTTGTGGAAAATTCCAGCCAAATCGGTCGAGTGGGTTTTGCGTGATTGACTAACAAACATCCGAACACACAAACCCACAAACATCCAAACTCACAAACTTTCACATTTATAATATTAATAGGATAACTAGTAGTACAGGGTGTATACTATATATACTATAACTAGTAGTACAGGGTGTATACTATAGACTATTACTAGTAGTACAGGGTGTATACTATAGACTATTACTAGTAGTACAGGGTGTATACTATAGACTATTACTAGTAGTACAGGGTGTATACTATAGACTATTACTAGTAGTACAGGGTGTATACTATAGACTATTACTAGTAGTACAGGGTGTATACTATAGACTATTACTAGTAGTACAGGGTGTATACTATAGACTATTACTAGTAGTACAGGGTGTATACTATAGACTATTACTAGTAGTACAGGGTGTATACTATAGACTATTACTAATAGTATGGGGAGGTTATATAGACTATTACTAGTAGTACAGGGTATATACTATATAGATTACTACTAGTAGATGTTCTCGCTTCTGTTTCCATACCTCTGTCTCTGCTTGTTTACCTGACTCTGCCTGCCCGGACCCATCGCGTTGCCTCTGCTTGTCTCTCTGGGTATCGGCATCTCACATCTGCCGGGGTCAGCGGTCATTGAACACAAGTGCACTGGGGTCACACTAGCATTTGGCTTCCATTGTTCGGGTCTGCACGGGGATCCAGAAAATAGAGACCCTATAAACTTAACAAGCCATCAGACGCTTACACCTGCGCACCCCGTAGACTATAATAGTATATACTGTATAATAATAGTGCACGATCCACTTCACTTTACACCACGCTACGTTTTGGTTGCAGCAACGCTTTAGAGGATGTAACGTGGGCCGCTCTGGTCTGGGATTGCACGGATTCTGCAACGGCCAACCTGCAAGAATTCTTGTAAACCTGGAATCTTTGAGGAGCCTGTTCATATCTCCTCTGCTATGTTGGGGTCGGCATGCCATCCATTTCCTTGTTTTGGAACTTGATAGCCACAAGGCAATGTTGTAGGAAGGTTTGGCTGGACAAAGACAGGTTAGCTGACAAGGGCCTTCCCGCTTTCCTGGATCAGCTGATTTCCTTGACCAACCACACAGTCTTACACTTCAGACATCATCTCAGGAAACCTTGTTTGTTCCAAAAATCAGGAATCTTGCAGGACCTCCTTCTCAGTATGTTCCCTATACAGACGTCTTTGCCACCACATGGACCATATGACTACCCAATTGATGGGACGCCTGGTACCACATATCCATGGTACTAAGTTTACTATTGTCTCTCAAACCTCTTGTCTGAATACAACAAGGAGAATTTTGAAAGAGATTCCAAGAAGTCTTGTCTAGCTGAAACCTTCATCAAAAAGGATGGTTCACTAGGACCCTACGTAGACCATTGTAGTATTAATAAGTATCCATGGCTTCTGATATCAGAACGACCTGATCTGCATCCAAGACGGTGAGGAGTAGAAGGTGGTCGCTAAAATGCATGATGTCCATCACAAATATCTCATTCTAAGCTTTGGCCTAGGCAAGGTGGCCCAGTTGTGTTCCAAGAGGTTGTCAATGACATGATCTGAAATCTGCATTGTGGGTGCTCTCCTGATCTACTGACATTTTTGCATCTTCCTTGGGGTTCTGGAGATGTCCTGAGAAGAACTCTTGTCACAAAGATTACCCCTAGGTTTCCATTTCTATAGCCCGGCTCTGGAGGTGAATTATCATAGATCATGTCCAGGATCGGGCCCTGGAGACACCTGTTTGTTGTCCGGATGTTCCTGTTTGCAGACTAATTCATTGCCTGAATACACGGTGTGCTAGGTGGCCTCTGTTCTTTGCCAACTTTGACTTCATCCTCCATTTTTATCCGGCAGATAAAAAACATCAAGGCAGATTTTCTTTCCAACTCCATTGACCCATCTGATCAAGACGCCGAGCCTTAGCGCCATATTACACCTGCTCAGATTGTCTTTTTCGTTTTGGTAAAACAAGTTCCTACTGAAAAAAAGCAGACATCCAGAGATGGGGACTGAAGTCCGAGCGGACTCTTCACCCTGCAGTCTTGGAGACTATGAGTTTAATGTCTCGATGTTGACTTTTCTTTCCCCTGTCGTCCATGAGTCTGTTCGATCCCTTAAACTTTTCTACATCTCGACAGAAGTATTCTGGTTTTCTGCTTTGACAATGGACTTTATTAGTGACCTGAGCCCGTCTTCCACATTGCATGGCTGTAATCTGAAGGCTTGTCGTCTAAGATGATGATGACTGGTATGGGCACCTTCTCTATCTTGGGCCGAATTCTCATAACTATCACTGTGGTGAATCTACTGGGGCTTCGTCCTATATGGACAAACTCCGAAGGCTCCTCGTCCAATTTCTGCTTCCTCGAAAGTGTCAACGGAAGATTATACGTTATCTAGATTTGGCAAATGACAAAATCTTCTTTGGTCCAAGTGGGTCCTCGCATGAAGAAGATCGTGGATGTAGAACATCTCCTCAGCTCTCTTGGAGACAGAGTCTGGTTATCCTCCAAGGCTATCACTATGAAGATACCTTCTTACAAATTGTCTGTTCAGGATCTTACAACAGCTTAACCCAGTTAAGTCTACTCAATTTACAAAAACGTATCCGGTCCCCTGAGTCCCATCTTGGTCTCAACCACTTCTCCAGGTTTTCAGTTATTATTCCGGACATAAAGAGGGGGGATATGGTAGCACCCACGGGTGCCTGTTAACACCCCACAATTCTCGATGGCTGTGGGTAGTATCCCTTTAAGGATCTGTAAATGTTGTAGTTTGTCTCTAGCCCATCACCAGCATCTTATCCCTTCCCATTGCCCTCTATAATGGTAGATGTTGGGTCTTTAAATATGGCGTAGAAGCAAAGCAGTGGAAATAAACACATCGCCCCCCCATTGTACCCCAATGTTTCACTTCCATAGATGTCACAGAGTCTTATACCGGGATTTTGTTGAATGGTGCCAGCGGAACCACCTCAGGATTAATGCTGGGAAGACCAAGGAGATGGCGGTGGACTTTAGTAAGCGGAGAAGTGCTCCAACCCTGGTGGAGATCCAGGGGACGGGCAGTGAGATAGTCAGGACCTATAAGTACCTGGGCGTGCTCCTCAATAATAAACTAGCCTGGGCTGACCACCTGGATGTGCTGCACAGAAAGGGCCACAGCAGACTCTACCTGCTCAGGAGGATGAGGGCCTTTGGAGTCCAGGGGACACTTCTTAGGGCCTTTTCCATCTTTTTCGGTGTGGCCTGCTGGGGGAGCTGTATATCAACCAGGGACAGAAATAGACTTGTCAGGCTGGTTAGAAGGGCCGGCTCTGTCCTGGGGGGCCCATTGGACCCAGTACAGGTGGTGGGTGACAGAAGGACACTGTCCGTGGTGACCTCCATGCAGGAGAACAAATCCCACCCCATGTATGAGATGTGATAGCACCGGGCAGTCCTGTCAGTGACCGACTGCTTCACCCCAAGTGTGAGAAGGAGCTATCGGGGATCCCACCCGCGACCAATCAGACCAAGCGGAGATCACTCCACACACAGAACTAAATGGTCCTGAGTCTTCTCTTCTTAGTTGCTCTGACTCCCGGTATCTTCTGTCTGCTCTGAGCTGTCTGTGTCTGTCCTGTAATATATCACTGTATTATCTGCTGCTGTAACACACAGGGTTATCTCATCTTATCCTATCTTATCGTATAGTAATAATAGAAGTTGTTCCTAGTTATGATCTGAGTAGTAATAATATTATGTGCTGTGTACAGAAGCGAGGAGTCACTCACAGAGTTACTGTAGGATCCATCTCCTCCTCCGAGACGCTGAATCTGGGGGCAGAGATGGAGGGGACATGAATCTGGGGGCAGAGATGTGGGACATGAATCTGGGGGCAGAGATGGAGGGACATGAATCTGGGGGCAGAGATGGAGGGACATGAATCTGGGGGCAGAGATGGAGGGGACATGAATCTGGGGGCAGAGATGTGGGACATGAATCTGGGGGCAGAGATGGAGGGACATGAATCTGGGGGCAGAGATGGAGGGGACATGAATCTGGGGGCAGAGATGTGGGACATGAATCTGGGGGCAGAGATGGAGGGACATGAATCTGGTGGCAGAGATGGAGGGACATGAATCTGGGGGCAGAGATGGAAGAGGGACATGAATCTGGGGGCAGAGATGGAGGGACATGAATCTGGGGGCAGAGATGGAGGGACATGAATCTGGGGGCAGAGATGGAGGGACATGAATCTGGGGGCAGAGATGGAGGGACATGAATCTGGGGGCAGAGATGGAGGGGACATGAATCTGGGGGCAGAGATGGAGGGACATGAATCTGGGGGCAGAGATGGAGGGACATGAATCTGGGGGCAGAGATGGAGGGGACATGAATCTGGGGGCAGAGATGTGGGACATGAATCTGGGGGCAGAGATGGAGGGACATGAATCTGGGGGCAGAGATGGAAGAGGGACATGAATCTGGGGGCAGAGATGGAGGGACATGAATCTGGGGGCAGAGATGGAAGAGGGACATGAATCTGGGGGCAGAGATGGAGGGACATGAATCTGGGGGCAGAGATGGAGGGGACATGAATCTGGGGGCAGAGATGGAGGGACATGAATCTGGGGGCAGAGATGGAGGGACATGAATCTGGGGGCAGAGATGGAAGAGGGACATGAAACTGGGGGCAGATGAAGGGTGTATATGAAACTGGGGGAGAGATAGAGGGGGGACATATAATTTACGGGTGACTGTAGGAGGATTATACTGTGTGCGGGCACATGAACAATTAACGAGAGGGCGGAGTCAACACAAAAGTGGGCGGGGCTAAATTTGCCATTTTTTCCCTCTCTCAGTTCTTCAAAAGTTGGGAGGTATGTTATATGACTGGTGTTTTATCTCCTCACTGTGTCATAAATCTAATAACCTGGATTGGATACACTGTAACAAACCCTCAGCTGTACAGAGCACTAGGTCAGGAGGGGTGTTCAGCCACTGACAGCGAGCACGACTGCTGTATCCAGGGTGCAGAGCAGGGTGTGACACAGCCAGGAAGGGGTTAAGCTGCAGGCTGTCTGGGATAGGACATCCCATAATAGGACTAAGGAGGAGCCCCAACTAGTAGACAGGATCCCCCTAACATAGGGGCAGCCCAGGGTGGAGCACAGCCCCGTCTCACTATATATTAGGCAACCACTCCTTTCTGACTCACTGGCCACATCTCCTTCTGCTGTATACTGCCGTGCCTCAATAACTAGTAAGTGCCTCGTACCTCACCCCTGTCCACCTCATATACTGCCTCATAGACAAAGCTGTCTGCAGCCCTGTATACTGTCTATCCTCTCCTCCAGTCCTGTATACTGTCTATCCTCTCCTCCAGTCCTGTATACTGTCTATCCTCTCTCCTCCAGTCCTGTATACTGTCTATCCTCTCCTCCAGTCCTGTATACTGTCTATCCTCTCCTCCAGTCCTGTATACTGTCTATCCTCTCTCCTCCAGTCCTGTATACTGTCTATCCTCTCCTCCAGTCCTGTATACTGTCTATCCTCTCTCCTCCAGTCCTGTATACTGTCTATCCTCTCCTCCAGTCCTGTATACTGTCTATCCTCTCCTCCAGTCCTGTATACTGTCTATCCTCTCCTCCAGTCCTGTATACTGTCTATCCTCTCCTCCAGTCCTGTATACTGTCTATCCTCTCTCCTCCAGTCCTGTATACTGTCTATCCTCTCCTCCAGTCCTGTATACTGTCTATCCTCTCTCCTCCAGCCCTGTATACTGTCTATCCTCTCTCCTCCAGTCCTGTATACTGTCTATCCTCTCTCCTCCAGTCCTGTATACTGTCTATCCTCTCTCCTCCAGTCCTGTATACTGTCTATCCTCTCTCCTCCAGTCCTGTATACTGTCCATCCTCTCTCCTCCAGTCCTGTATACTGTCTCTCCTCTCTCCTCCAGTCCTGTATACTGTCTCTCCTCTCTCCTCCAGTCCTGTATACTGTCTCTCCTCTCTCCTCCAGTCCTGTATACTGTCTATCCTCTCTCCTCCAGTCCTGTATACTGTCTATCCTCTCCTCCAGTCCTGTATACTGTCTATCCTCTCTCCTCCAGTCCTGTATACTGTCTATCCTCTCCTCCAGTCCTGTATACTGTCTATCCTCTCTCCTCCAGTCCTGTATACTGTCTATCCTCTCTCCTCCAGTCCTGTATACTGTCTATCCTCTCTCCTCCAGTCCTGTATACTGTCTATCCTCTCTCCTCCAGTCCTGTATACTGTCTATCCTCTCTCCTCCAGTCCTGTATACTGTCTATCCTCTCCTCCAGTCCTGTATACTGTCTATCCTCTCTGCTCCAGTCCTATATACTGTCTATCCTCTCCTCCAGTCCTGTATACTGTCTATCCTCTCTCCTCCAGTCCTGTATACTGTCTGTCCTCTCTCCTCCAGTCCTGTATACTGTCTATCCTCTCTCCTCCAGTCCTGTATACTGTCTATCCTCTCTCCTCCAGTCCTGTATACTGTCCCTCCTCTCTCCTCCAGTCCTGTATACTGTCCGTCCTCTCTCCTCCAGTCCTGTATACTGTCCGTCCTCTCTCCTCCAGTCCTATATACTGTCTGTCCTCTCTCCTCCAGTCCTGTATACTGTCTATCCTCTCTCCTCCAGTCCTGTATACTGTCTATCCTCTCTCCTCCAGTCCTGTATACTGTCCATCCTCTCTCCTCCAGTCCTGTATACTGTCTCTCCTCTCTCCTCCAGTCCTGTATACTGTCTCTCCTCTCTCCTCCAGTCCTGTATACTGTCTCTCCTCTCTCCTCCAGTCCTGTATACTGTCTATCCTCTCTCCTCCAGTCCTGTATACTGTCTATCCTCTCCTCCAGTCCTGTATACTGTCTATCCTCTCTCCTCCAGTCCTGTATACTGTCTATCCTCTCCTCCAGTCCTGTATACTGTCTATCCTCTCTCCTCCAGTCCTGTATACTGTCTATCCTCTCTCCTCCAGTCCTGTATACTGTCTATCCTCTCTCCTCCAGTCCTGTATACTGTCTATCCTCTCCTCCAGTCCTGTATACTGTCTATCCTCTCTCCTCCAGTCCTGTATACTATCTATCCTCTCTCCTTCAGCCCTGTATACTGTCTATCCTCTCCTTCAGCCCTGTATACTGTCTATCCTATCTTCTCCAGCCTCGTGATCACCCATATCCTCTGGCTATAACATAATGATGCATTGTATATGGGGTGCAGTGAATGTCGGCTCTATTGTTGTTAACCCCTTTGTTGCTGAGGACGCTCTCACACTCACTGTCTATATCCCCAGCTTTGCAGTATAACGTCTACCTAGTATATATGTCTTTGTAAAACATGGACAGCTGAGTGATACAGCGCCCCCTACCTCTAGTGCTTGTTACTATACACAGCATGTCTCTGGTTATTGACCGTACGTCTTCGCTCTCTCTGCAGGTTACAATGCCTCTCGAAGATCATTTAATGGCATTGATCGTCTGCTTCAAGAAATATGCAGCAAAGGACGGGAACAAAGATGGTCTGAGCAAGAGCGAACTGTTTGATCTGGCAAAGGCGGAGCTCCCTTTACTGTGTGTAAGTACCCCGACCCCATCAGTGAGGCCCCCACACCCCAGAGTCAGGAGCCTGTGAGGACAGACTGGGCCCCCCCTATAGCAGGGACATGACTGCTGTCTATAGATGTGACCAGGTGACTGATGAGAGGTTGTCACAGCCCCGCCCCCAGTCCTGCTGCTGTATAACACTGTATATAGTGACTGATGAGAGGTTGTCACAGCCCCGCCCCCAGTCCTGCTGTATAACACTGTATATAGTGACTGATGAGAGGTTGTCACAGCCCCGCCCCCAGTCCTGCTGCTGTATAACACTGTATATAGTGACTGATGAGAGGTTGTCACAGCCCCGCCCCCAGTCCTGCTGTATAACACTGTATATAGTGACTGATGAGAGGTTGTCACAGCTCTGCCCCCAGTCCTGCTGCTGTATAACACTGTATATAGTGACTGATGAGAGGTTGTCACAGCCCCGCCCCCAGTCCTGCTGTATAACACTGTATATAGTGACTGATGAGAGGTTGTTACAGCCCCGCCCCCAGTCCTGCCGTATAACACTGTATATAGTGACTGATGAGAGGTTGTCACAGCCCCGCCCCCAGTCCTGCTGCTGTATAACACTGTATATAGTGACTGATGGGAGGTTGTCACAGCCCCGCCCCCAGTCCTGCTGTATAACACTGTATATAGTGACTGATGAGAGGTTGTCACAGCCCCTCCCCCAGTCCTGCTGCTGTATAACACTGTATATAGTGACTGATGAGAGGTTGTCACAGCCCCGCCCCCAGTCCTGCTGTATAACACTGTATATAGAGACTGATGAGAGGTTGTCACAGCCCCGCCCCCAGTCCTGCTGTATAACACTGTATATAGTGACTGATGAGAGGTTGTCACAGCCCCGCCCCCAGTCCTGCCGTATAACACTGTATATAGTGACTGATGAGAGGTTGTCACAGCCCTGCCCCCAGTCCTGCTGCTGTATAACACTGTATATAGTGACTGATGAGAGGTTGTCACAGCCCCGCCCCCAGTCCTGCTGTATAACACTGTATATAGTGACTGATGAGAGGTTGTCACAGCCCCACCCCCAGTCCTGCTGCTGTATAACACTGTATATAGTGACTGATGAGAGGTTGTCACAGCCCCACCCCCAGTCCTGCTGCTGTATAACACTGTATATAGTGACTGATGAGAGGTTGTCACAGCCCCGCCCCCAGTCCTGCTGTATAACACTGTATATAGTGACTGATGAGAGGTTGTCACAGCCCTGCCCCCAGTCCTGCTGTATAACACTGTATATAGTGACTGATGAGAGGTTGTCACAGCCCCTCCCCCAGTCCTGCTGCTGTATAACACTGTATATAGTGACTGATGAGAGGTTGTCACAGCCCCGCCCCCAGTCCTGCTGTATAACACTGTATATAGTGACTGATGAGAGGTTGTCACAGCCCCGCCCCCAGTCCTGCTGTATAACACTGTATATAGTGACTGATGAGAGGTTGTCACAGCCCCGCCCCCAGTCCTGCTGTATAACACTGTATATAGTGACTGATGAGAGGTTGTCACAGCTCCGCCCCCAGTCCTGCTGTATAACACTGTATATAGTGACTGATGAGAGGTTGTCACAGCCCCGCCCCCAGTCCTGCTGTATAACACTGTATATAGTGACTGATGAGAGGTTGTCACAGCCCTGCCCCCAGTCCTGCTGTATAACACTGTATATAGTGACTGATGAGAGGTTGTCACAGCCCCTCCCCCAGTCCTGCTGCTGTATAACACTGTATATAGTGACTGATGAGAGGTTGTCACAGCCCCGCCCCCAGTCCTGCTGTATAACACTGTATATAGTGACTGATGAGAGGTTGTCACAGCCCCACCCCCAGTCCTGCTGTATAACACTGTATATAGTGACTGATGAGAGGTTGTCACAGCCCCACCCCCAGTCCTGCTGTATAACACTGTATATAGTGACTGATGAGAGGTTGTCACAGCCCCGCCCCCAGTCCTGCTGTATAACACTGTATATAGTGACTGATGAGAGGTTGTCACAGCCCCACCCCCAGTCCTGCTGTATAACACTGTATATAGTGACTGATGAGAGGTTGTCACAGCCCCGCCCCCAGTCCTGCTGCTGTATAACACTGTATATAGTGACTGATGAGAGGTTGTCACAGCCCCGCCCCCAGTCCTGCTGCTGTATAACACTGTATATAGTGACCGCACTCAGTAACACTCCGCCTGTCTCTCCACAGAACAATCCTAATAAGGACCAGATTCTCAATCAAGTTTTTGCCACCATGGACTCTGATGGGAACGGTCAGATCAGCCTGACGGAGTATTGCATTTTTCTGTGCGCTCTGATGAACATACTAGGAGAAGGCTGCTAAATGTGGAGACGTCTTATATCACTGTAATATCTGTAATAAAAGATTCAGACTCAGCGTCCGACTCATTCATTCTGTACATGAGTAATGGGGGTCATCGGAGGAAGGAGAGGGGGTAATTGGGGGACATCAGAGGGTGGGGGTGGTCATCATCAGGTTAGTGAAGGGAGACCATTGTAGTGTGGTCAGCAGAGAGGAGGATGGCCCCTGCCCTATATCTGCATGGTGGCCCCTGCCCCTGTATGGTGGCTTCTGCCCTATATCTGTACGATGGTCACTGCCCCGTCCTATGTATGGTGTCTTCTGTCCTTTATCTGTATGGTGGCCCCTGCCCTATATTTGTACGATGGTCCCCTACCTTCTCCCCTGTATGGTGACCCTGCCCCGTCCCCTGTACGATGCTCACTGCCCCGCCCCTGTATGGTGGCTTCTGCCCTATAGCTGTACGATGGTCCCCTGCCCCGTCCCCTGTACGATGGTCACTGCCTCGTCCTCTGTATGGTGGCCCCTGCCCAATATGTGATGGTCCCGGCTCCTTTGTAGACCATCACCTGGTGATAATTTTAATTACCCTTGACATTTGGAGCTGCACCTACATCGCCCTCTGCTGGAGCCACCTAAGAACTTCACTTCAGCGATAGACAACATCTGCTGCCCCCTGCTGGTCCAGGTAGGAAGTACTGTGTGTAATAGACATAACATGACCTTACCAATGATCGTGTTCCTATGTGCAGGGGAGCTGGGCTGGGCCCCTCATCATCCTCATTTGGTATCTGCTACAGTCCGGGCCTTCCCCATTCTCAACAGTCTCTATTCCAGGATTAATATACCAGTATACCAACGTATACCATCATCCCCTACACTGGTCTGAGATACAGGAGGGGACTGTATTATATACAGTATATCTGCCACAATACTGCCCCCTGCAGGCAGGTAATGCACATGACATCTCTGCCTGGGCTCATGCATCTAATCTTCTGCTGACACCTCAGTAGTGTGCACACAGTATAAAACCCCCTCAGTAGTGTGCACACAGTATAATACCCCTCAGTAGTGTACACACAGTATAAAACCCCCTCAGTAGTGTACACACAGTATAATACCCCCTCAGTAGTGTACACACAGTATAATACCCCCCTCAGTAGTGTACACACAGTATAATACCCCCTCAGTAGTGTACACACAGTATAATACCCCCTCAGTAGTGTGCACACAGTATAATACCCCCCTCAGTAGTGTGCACACACACTATAAAACCCCCTCAGTAGTGTGCACACACTATAATACCCCCTCAGTAGTGTACACACAGTATAATACCCCCCTCAGTAGTGTACACACAGTATAATACCCCCCTCAGTAGTGTACACACAGTATAATACCCCCCTCAGTAGTGTACACACAGTATAATACCCCCCTCAGTAGTGTACACACAGTATAATACCCCTCAGTAGTGTACACACAGTATAATACCCCCTCAGTAGTGTGCACACAGTATAATACCCCCCTCAGTAGTGTGCACACACACTATAAAACCCCCTCAGTAGTGTGCACACACTATAATACCCCCTCAGTAGTGTGCACACACTATAAAACCCCCTCAGTAGTGTGCACACAGTATAATACCCCTCAGTAGTGTGCACACACTATAATACCCCCTCAGTAGTGTACACACAGTATAATACCCCCTCAGTAGTGTACACACAGTATAATACCCCCCTCAGTAGTGTACACACAGTATGATACCCCCTCAGTAGTGTACACACAGTATAATACCCCCTCAGTAGTGTACACACAGTATAATACCCCTCAGTAGTGTGCACACACTATAATACCCCCTCAGTAGTGTACACACAGTATAATACCCCCTCAGTAGTGTACACACAGTATAATACCCCCTCAGTAGTGTACACACAGTATAATACCCCCTCAGTAGTGTACACACAGTATAATACCCCCCTCAGTAGTGTACACACAGTATGATACCCCCTCAGTAGTGTACACACAGTATAATACCCCCTCAGTAGTGTGCACACAGTATAATACCCCTCAGTAGTGTGCACACACTATAATACCCCCTCAGTAGTGTACACACAGTATAATACCCCCTCAGTAGTGTACACACAGTATAATACCCCCCTCAGTAGTGTACACACAGTATAATACCCCCCTCAGTAGTGTACACACAGTATAATACCCCTCAGTAGTGTACACACAGTATAATACCCCCTCAGTAGTGTACACACAGTATAATACCCCCCTCAGAGAGTGTACACACAGTATAATACCCCCCTCAGTAGTGTACACACAGTATAATACCCCCCTCAGTAGTGTACACACAGTATAATACCCCCCTCAGTAGTGTACACACAGTATAATACCCCCTCAGTAGTGTACACACAGTATAATACCCCCCTCAGTAGTGTGCACACAGTATAATACCCCCCTCAGTAGTGTGCACACAGTATAATACCCCCCTCAGTAGTGTGCACACAGTATAATACCCCTCAGTAGTGTGCACACAGTATAATACCCCTCAGTAGTGTGCACACAGTATAATACCCCCCTCAGTAGTGTACACACAGTATAATACCCCCTCAGTAGTGTACACACAGTATAATACCCCCTCAGTAGTGTGCACACACTATAATACCCCCTCAGTAGTGTACACACAGTATAATACCCCCTCAGTAGTGTACACACAGTATAATACCCCCTCAGTAGTGTGCACACACTATAATACCCCCTCAGTAGTGTACACACAGTATAATACCCCTCAGTAGTGTGCACACAGTATAATACCCCCCTCATTAGTGTGCACAGTATAATACCCCCCTCAGTAGTGTGCACACAGTATAATACCCCTCAGTAGTGTGCACACACTATAATACCCCCTCAGTAGTGTACACACAGTATAATACCCCCCTCAGTAGTGTACACACAGTATAATACCCCTCAGTAGTGTGCACACAGTATAATTCCCCTCAGTAGTGTGCACACAGTATAATACCCCCCTCAGTAGTGTACACACAGTATAATACCCCCTCAGTAGTGTGCACACAGTATAATACCCCCTCAGTAGTGTGCACACACTATAATACCCCCTCAGTAGTGTACACACAGTATAATACCCCCTCAGTAGTGTGCATACAGTATAATACCCCCTCAGTAGTGTACACACAGTATAATACCCCCTCAGTAGTGTACACACAGTATAAAACCCCCTCAGTAGTGTGCACACAGTATAATACCCCTCAGTAGTGTGCACACACTATAATACCCCCTCAGTAGTGTACACACAGTATAATACCCCCTCAGTAGTGTGCACACAGTATAATACCCCTCAGTAGTGTGCACACATTATAATACCCCCTCAGTAGTGTACACACAGTATAATACCCCCTCAGTAGTGTGCACACAGTATAATACCCCCTCAGTAGTGTACACACAGTATAATACCCCCTCAGTAGTGTACACACAGTATAATACCCCCCTCAGTAGTGTACACACAGTATAATACCCCTCAGTAGTGTACACACAGTATAATACCCCCCTCAGTAGTGTACACACAGTATAATACCCCCCTCAGTAGTGTACACACAGTATAATACCCCTCAGTAGTGTACACACAGTATAATACCCCCCTCAGTAGTGTACACACAGTATAATACCCCCTCAGTAGTGTACACACAGTATAATACCCCCCTCAGTAGTGTACACACAGTATAATACCCCCCTCAGTAGTGTACACACAGTATAATACCCCTCAGTAGTGTACACACAGTATAATACCCCCTCAGTAGTGTACACACGGTATAATACCCCCTCAGTAGTGTACACACGGTATAATACCCCCTCAGTAGTGTACACACGGTATAATACCCCCTCAGTAGTGTACACACGGTATAATACCCCTCAGTAGTGTACACACAGTATAATACCCCCTCAGTAGTGTACACACGGTATAATACCCCCTCAGTAGTGTACACACGGTATAATACCCCCTCAGTAGTGTGCACACGGTATAATACCCCCTCAGTAGTGTGCACACAGTATAATACCCCTCAGTAGTGTGCACACACTATAATACCCCCTCAGTAGTGTACACACAGTATAATACCCCCTCAGTAGTGTACACACAGTATAATACCCCCCTCAGTAGTGTACACACAGTATAATACCCCCCTCAGTAGTGTACACACAGTATAATACCCCTCAGTAGTGTACACACAGTACAATACCCCCTCAGTAGTGTACACACAGTATAATACCCCCTCAGTAGTGTACACACAGTATAATACCCCCCTCAGTAGTGTACACACAGTATAATACCCCCCTCAGTAGTGTACACACAGTATAATACCCCTCAGTAGTGTACACACAGTATAATACCCCCTCAGTAGTGTACACACAGTATAATACCCCCTCAGTAGTGTACACACGGTATAATACCCCCTCAGTAGTGTACACACGGTATAATACCCCCTCAGTAGTGTGCACACAGTATAATACCCCTCAGTAGTGTGCACACACTATAATACCCCCTCAGTAGTGTACACACAGTATAATACCCCCCTCAGTAGTGTACACACAGTATAATACCCCCCTCAGTAGTGTACACACAGTATAATACCCCCCTCAGTAGTGTGCACACAGTATAATACCCCCTCAGTAGTGTGCACACAGTATAAAACCCCCTCAGTAGTGTACACACAGTATAATACCCCCCTCAGTAGCGTGCACACAGTATAATACCCCTCAGTAGTGTGCACACAGTATAATACCCCTCAGTAGTGTGCACACAGTATAATACCCCCTCAGTAGTGTACACACAGTATAAAACCCCCTCAGTAGTGTGCACACAGTATAATACCCCTCAGTAGTGTGCACACACTATAATACCCCCTCAATAGTGTACACACAGTATAATACCCCCTCAGTAGTGTGCACACAGTATAATACCCCTCAGTAGTGTGCACACAGTATAATACCCCCCTCAGTAGTGTGCACACAGTATAATAACCCCTCAGTAGCATGCACACACTATAATACCCCCTCAATAGTGTACACACAGTATAAAACCCCCTCAGTAGTGTGCACACAGTATAAAACCCCCTCAGTAGCGTACACACAGTATAATACCCCCTCAGTAGTGTACACACAGTATAATACCCCCTCAGTAGTGTGCACACAGTATAATACCCCCCTCAGTAGCGTGCACACAGTATAATACCCCCCTCAGTAGTGTGCACACAGTATAATACCCCCCTCAGTAGTGTGCACACAGTATAATACCCCCCTCAGTAGTGTACACACAGTATAATACCCCACTCAGTAGTGTACACACAGTATAATACCCCCCTCAGTAGTGTGCACACAGTATAATACCCCCCTCAGTAGCGTACACACAGTATAATACCCCCCTCAGTAGAGTACACAGTATAATACCCCCCTCAGTAGCGTACACACAGTATAATACCCCCTCAGTAGTGTGCACACAGTATAATACCCCCCTCAGTAGTGTGCACACAGTATAATACCCCCCTCAGTAGCGTACACACAGTATAATACCCCCCTCAGTAGTGTGCACACAGTATAATACCCCCCTCAGTAGTGTGCACACAGTATAATACCCCCCTCAGTAGTGTGCACACAGTATAATACCCCCCTCAGTAGTGTGCACACAGTATAATACCCCCCTCAGTAGTGTGCACACAGTATAATACCCCCCTCAGTAGTGTGCACACAGTATAATACCCCCCTCATTAGTGTGCACAGTATAATACCCCCCTCAGTAGAGTACACAGTATAATACCCCCCTCAGTAGTGTGAACACAGTATAATACCCCCCTCAGTAGTGTGCACACAGTATAATACCCCCCTCAGTAGAGTACACAGTAGAATACCTCCCTCAGTAGTGTAATACTGTCTATCCTCTCTCCTCCAGTCTTGTATACTGTCTATCCTCTCTCCTCCAGTCCTGTATACTGTCTATCCTCTCTCCTCCAGTCCTGTATACTGTCTATCCTCTCCTCCAGTCCTGTGTACTGTCTATCCTCTCTCCTCCAGTCCTGTATACTGTCTATCCTCTCTCCTCCAGTCCTGTATACTGTCTATCCTCTCCTCCAGTCCTGTGTACTGTCTATCCTCTCTCCTCCAGTCCTGTATACTGTCTATCCTCTCTCCTCCAGTCCTGTATACTGTCTATCCTCTCTCCTCCAGCCCTGTATACTGTCTATCCTCTCTCTTCCAGTCCTGTATACTGTCTATCCTCTCTCCTCCAGTCCTGTATACTGTCTATCCTCTCTCCTCCAGTCCTGTATACTGTCTATCCTCTCTCCTCCAGCCCTGTATACTGTCTATCCTCTCTCTTCCAGTCCTGTATACTGTCTATCCTCTCTCCTCCAGTCCTGTATACTGTCTATCCTCTCTCCTCCAGTCCTGTATACTGTCTATCCTCTCTCCTCCAGTCCTGTATACTTTCTATCCTCTCTCCTCCAGTCCTGTATACTGTCTATCCTCTCCTCCAGTCCTGTATACTGTCTATCCTCTCTGCTCCAGTCCTGTATACTGTCTATCCTCTCTCCTCCAGTCCTGTATACTGTCTATCCTCTCTCCTCCAGTCCTGTATACTGTCTATCCTCTCTCCTCCAGTCCTGTATACTGTCTATCCTCTCTCCTCCAGTCCTGTATACTGTCTATCCTCTCTCCTCCAGTCCTGTATACTGTCTATCCTCTCTCCTCCAGTCCTGTATACTGTCTATCCTCTCTCCTCCAGTCCTGTATACTGTCTATCCTCTCTCCTCCAGTCCTGTATACTGTCTATCCTCTCTCCTCCAGTCCTGTATACTGTCTATCCTCTCTCCTCCAGTCCTGTATACTGTCTATCCTCTCTCCTCCAGTCCTGTATACTGTCTATCCTCTCTCCTCCAGTCCTGTATACTGTCTGTCCTCTCTCCTCCAGTCCTGTTTACTGTCCATCCTCTCTCCTCCAGTCCTGTATACTGTCTATCCTCTCTCCTCCAGTCCTGTATACTGTCTATCCTCTCTCCTCCAGTCCTGTTTACTGTCCGTCCTCTCTCCTCCAGTCCTGTATACTGTCTATCCTCTCTCCTCCAGTCCTGTATACTGTCTATCCTCTCTCCTCCAGTCCTGTTTACTGTCCGTCCTCTCTCCTCCAGTCCTGTATACTGTCTATCCTCTCTCCTCCAGTCCTGTATACTGTCTATCCTCTCTCCTCCAGTCCTGTTTACTGTCTATCCTCTCTCCTCCAGTCCTGTATACTGTCTATCCTCTCTCCTCCAGTCCTGTATACTGTCTATCCTCTCTCCTCCAGTCCTGTATACTGTCTATCCTCTCTCCTCCAGTCTTGTATACTGTCTATCCTCTCTCCTCCAGTCCTGTATACTGTCTATCCTCTCTCCTCCAGTCCTGTATACTGTCTATCCTCTCTCCTCCAGTCCTGTATACTGTCTATCCTCTCTCCTCCAGTCCTGTTTACTGTCCATCCTCTCTCCTCCAGTCCTGTATACTGTCTATCCTCTCTCCTCCAGTCCTGTATACTGTCTATCCTCTCTCCTCCAGTCCTGTTTACTGTCCGTCCTCTCTCCTCCAGTCCTGTATACTGTCTATCCTCTCTCCTCCAGTCCTGTATACTGTCTATCCTCTCTCCTCCAGTCCTGTTTACTGTCCGTCCTCTCTCCTCCAGTCCTGTATACTGTCTATCCTCTCTCCTCCAGTCCTGTATACTGTCTATCCTCTCTGCTCCAGTCCTGTATACTGTCTATCCTCTCTCCTCCAGTCCTGTATACTGTCTATCCTCTCTCCTCCAGTCCTGTATACTGTCTATCCTCTCTCCTCCAGTCCTGTATACTGTCTATCCTCTCTCCTCCAGTCCTGTATACTGTCTATCCTCTCTCCTCCAGTCCTGTATACTGTCTATCCTCTCTCCTCCAGTCCTGTATACTGTCCATCCTCTCTCCTCCAGTCCTGTATACTGTCTATCCTCTCTCCTCCAGTCCTGTATACTGTCCATCCTCTCTCCTCCAGTCCTGTATACTGTCTATCCTCTCTCCTCCAGTCCTGTATACTGTCTATCCTCTCTCCTCCAGTCCTGTATACTGTCTATCCTCTCTCCTCCAGTCCTGTATACTGTCCATCCTCTCTCCTCCAGTCCTGTATACTGTCTATCCTCTCTCCTCCAGTCCTGTATACTGTCTATCCTCTCTCCTCCAGTCCTGTATACTGTCTATCCTCTCTCCTCCAGTCCTGTATACTGTCTCTCCTCTCTCCTCCAGCCCTGTATACTGTCCATCCTCTCTCCTCCAGTCCTGTATACTGTCTATCCTCTCTCCTCCAGTCCTGTTTACTGTCCATCCTCTCTCCTCCAGTCCTGTATACTGTCCATCCTCTCTCCTCTAGTCCTGTATACTGTCTATCCTCTCTCCTCCAGTCCTGTATACTGTCTATCCTCTCTCCTCCAGTCCTGTATACTGTCTATCCTCTCTCCTCCAGTCCTGTATACTGTCTATCCTCTCTCCTCCAGTCCTGTATACTGTCTATCCTCTCTCCTCCAGTCCTGTATACTGTCTATCCTCTCTCCTCCAGTCTCTTAGGGTGTGACATGTCACATGACATAATGACATGCCATCCATATATAGCGACTCCTCTGGCTGATATGATTACTTATATTTTCCGGCTTTGTTCGGGGCTGGTATATTTAATCTACTTAATTTAAGCTACTCCAGATCTGCCCTGGACCACACATATGTCAGAGACCTGGGGCTGATATAGCGGGACTCCAGTATTGCCTGTCACCTTCTCACTAGCTATCTATCTAGTAATATATATGGGGGCAAACAATTATTATAGTATTGATATAAAACCAAAAAACTTTACAGATCAGAGAGGAGACGGGACATGCGGGGTCTGAGGAATAGACTAGAAAGCATAAGTAAGGTCAGCATGACGAAACGTAGAACAATGTGGGAGAAGTCTGCCTAGACAGTCTCAGAGACCGCAGTGGAGTGTTCGGATAATCTCCTCTCTCTATCTTATAAAAATGAATTCTTGTCTGTCTGTCTGTTCTCTATGCATGACCAAATGACTGGACCGATCTTCACCAAATTTGGCACACAGATACTTCAGGTGTCCGGGAAGGTTTAAGATGAGAAACCAACTCACTCGGATGTACCGTTCCAGAGATACAGCACTCCCAAAACCCTGACCCCCCATTAGCCAAAACAAACCTGCAAATCTTTCAATCATATTCCAACTGCCATACACACAGTCACTGCACATACACAACCCAACACTGATATCCAAACTGAGATACACGCATCAGAGGATTAGATACACAGGTCAGCAGACACTATCAGATGTCAGAGGATTAGATACACGTGTCTGCACACAGTTCCACAAGCCGAAAGATTAGATACGCACGTCTGCACACAGTTCTACATGCCAGAGGATTATATACATGCATCTGCACAAAGTACCACAAGCTGGAGGATTAGATACACAGGTCAGCACAAAGTAGCACACACCGAAAGATTAGATACGTGCGTCTGCACATAGTTCGACATGCCAGAGGATTAGATATACGCGTCTGCACAAAGTACCACATGCTGGAGGATTAGTTACACAAGTCAGCACATAGTATCACACACCAGAGGATTAGATACACGCATCTGCACACAGTTCGACATGCCAGAGGATTAGATACATGCATCTGCACAAAGTACCACAAGCTGGAGGATTAGATACACAGGTCAGCACACAGTATCACATGCCAGAGGATTAGATAAACGCATCTGCCCACAGTTCCACATGCCAAAGGATTAGATACGCACGTCTGCACAAAGTACCACATGCCAGAGGATTAGATACACACGTCTGCACAAAGAACTGTCAAATCTGAAGTCACAATTGCTGATGCATTGCTACTGGATTTAGGTTGAAATACTAATTTTCCTTTAAAACTAAAGACTATCAGCTTTGGAATAAAGAATGTATTCTAAGATGGCGACGATTCTTATGTTTTGCTAAATTCTTTAGATTGTAACCAGGACTACAACTTGCTGTGCGTCACGCACCAGAACCAATCATATGAAGAATTTCATGTTATATTATGCATTAACCCTTTTTTTCCTTTCCTGTATAACTATGTGTGACGTGAAATAAACTTGGTTCAGTGCTGGCCGAGGATAAGAGAGCAAGAGCTGAGAAGTTTTGAAGCAGCTTGAGTCTGATTCATTTCTTACAGCGACGGTGCACACACATGCTCTCACTAATTTGGATCTGACTGATTGACCCGTGCTGTCGAATTCGACCCTGACAAGTGGCGCCCAACGTGGGGCTATCACGAGGAAACCAGGGGGGGCTCGCTGACACGACTAGGCCGCCGCACTGAACTCCGCCATTTCCCGAGGAGGGTCCGGAACCTCAACCGATCACGGTAAGTTTACTCATATTTTATATGTGTTCACTTGCCTGTGAATCGAGAGGTGGCGGTTTAGTAAGTTCGGTGGTGAGACGGGTCAGGTGCTCGAGGTCTGAAAGGGACAGACATGCCTGGAGTTTCCTCTGATAGTTTAGAACCGCAGCACTGATATATTTGTGGCTCAATCAGTCAGATAGAGGTGTGGATTGAAGTTGAGACTGGTTAAGTATAGTGTGAGGTGAGATAGATAACAGCCGTCTGTTTAGTCAGGATACTATTGTATTTAGTGCCGTACCATCATTGTTATTATGTATTCGAAGGTCTCCCTGGCCTTAGGCCATGGTTGGTAGACGTGTTTGTTATTTTTTGGTAGTTCTGGGTCTCCCTGGCATTAGGCCATGGTTGGTAGACGTGTTTGTTATTTTTGGTAGCTCTGAGGTCTCCCTGGCTTTAGGCCATGGTTGGTAGACGTGTTTGTTATTTTTTGGTAGTTCTGGGTCTCCCTGGCTTTAGGCTAGGTCGGTAGACATTCTCCCTGGCTCCCTGGTGGAGTTAAGAAGTGAGATCATGGTACGGCTGTTCAAACGCAAACATACCTTGCCCACAGGGGCGCAGACGGCTGTGGATTTGGTTAAAATGAGAGAATGTTAGAATGTTAGACGTGGAATGTTAGAAGATAAAGGTTTGCTGGAAGCTGCCCAAGCTCATTACAGGGTCGCAAGGGCTCTAGAACGTGAGGGATATGCAGAACTGACAGGCGAGAGAGGACATGAAAATGCTGAACCTTTGTTTCTTTGTTTGGTTATCTGAAACTTGATAATAAAAAGAATATGCCAAGTATAATTGCTTGTGCGCCACTGCCCTAAAATGGCTCAGAGAGTGGTGGGGATGGGTGGACCTGTGACATCTGTAGGCAGCAGAATCCTGATTAGCAAGATGTCTGTGTAGCCTGCGGAGCTCCCTGCCCATCCCCTATTGTCTCATCTTCCAGACCAACGCCCAGGGATGGCGGAAGTGAGGTTATGGCTGTTTCCTCTGGCGGCCATGTTAGTACACCCAGACCAACATCTCCGGCCCCCACCGCCCCTCAGATCACGCCTATCCGATGATAACTACATCCAGTTCCTAGTACAAACCCTCAACCCCGGAAGGGGCCAAACCCACGGTAGCCCCCCCTTTTCCGAGTGTCTATGCCCAGTTCAGCTGAAAAAGACCCCACTGTATACCACTATTATGATGTTTAGAGGATTATACGTTCAAAACTTTGGTTGGAATCTAGTAAAGAAATGGAAAATTGGAAAAGTCTGGTAAATTCCCTTTAAAGCAACTTCAAGTATAGTTTAAGAGGTTTTGAACATCTGTGATTATTAGATTGTGGTTTGCCATGAAAATATTCAAAAAATTGCACGAAAATGTTAATATGTAATTTTTGTGTCAGTATATTAACTGCTGTTTGAGTTTTATTCCTATTCCTATTTTATTTCTGAAGAGAGCAATCAAAACATTAACTGACTGCCAAGTAAAGTCTTCAAGGTTATCTCATAGATTACTGGGAACACAGAAGAGTTGAAACTTGGCTTTGTGCCAGCACCAGAGCCACCGCAGCCTATGTGTTATATCTGTTTCTGTCCAAAGGAAATGATTTGGTACAAATCTAAGCTTATGATAGTTATGTTTTATTGTTTGTCTGTTATTGCTATTTAAACTGTTGTATCCACAAAAACAAAAAGGTGATAGTGGAAAGTATGGGGGGGGGGGGGGGGTCACGGAGGGGGAGAGGGCCCGCTCACCCTTCGTCGCCTCCGCAAGTCCCAAGTTCTGAAAAAAAATAAAAAATTTGTGTGAGAGTTCTGAAAAAGGAAAAAAAAATAAATAATTTTTTTTGTGTGAGGGTTCAGGGAGCAAAGGGATAGATACATGTTATCATTTATGCGTTACAGAGAATGCTCAGATTTTCCTTTGTTTATGTTTGTTTATTTATGGGAAATAATGAGATAAAACGTCTTCTTTGTGTATTATCCAATGCTATGTGTGAAAATCTATGTTGTGACTTCCTACCGTATTCTGTTATGTTAATTATGCTAATCGCACCTTTCTTTGTCTCAGCAGTATATATCCACACCTATCTCCCTATATTATAAAAATGAATTTCTGTCTGTCTGTCTGTTCTCTAATGCGAACCAAACGACTGGACCGATCTTCACCAAATTTGGCACAGAGATACTTCAGATATCCGGGAAGGTTTAAGATGAGACTCCAACTCGCTCAGACGTACCGTTGCTGAGATACAGCATTCCAAACACAATGCCCCCCCCCCTTAGCCAATACAAACCTGCAAGACTTTCACTCATATTCCAACTGCAATACACACGGTCACTCCACATGCACAATACAACACTGATATCCAAACTGAGATACATGCATCAGAGGATTAGATACACAGGTCAGCACACAGTATCACACGCCAGAGGATTAGATACACGCGTCTGCACACAGTCCCACAAACCAGAGGATTAAATACGCGCTTCTGCACACAGTTCCACATGCCGAAGGATTAGATACACGCGTCTGCACAAAGTACCACATGCCGGGGGATTAGATACTTGCATCTAAACACAGTACTACACGGTGAAGGATTAGATACAGCTTTACTCCAGGTATCCATAACAACTGATCACAGGTTTTTCACTGACATTCAAAATGAGATACACATAATCACATGACGCTTATGGACATACACACAAACCGCATACACAATACATCAGTGCAAAATTGGACATTTCTTATGGGGCCACTACACAAACATAACATGTAATATACCCGTGCGAAGCCGGGTCCTCCCTCTAGTACTGTATAAACATTCACTGTCTGCAATTAAGGATTTGGTATCATTGTTGAACAATAGAATGCAGGAGGAAGCATCTTTGGTTTGTGATGAAATCTGCCCCTATAAATCAGAATTGTTCCCTAAACGGTTATGGAAACTTAAACAGGTGTCCCAGGTTTTGAAACTTTACAAACGTGTATGTGTGTGTGTATGTTCATTGATAAAAAAAAAAAAAAAGAAGACGTAGCACAGATTATTTTGTAATGATGTTTTGGTTTTAAAAGAAAAAGAGAGAAAAATTATTTTTGTTCTATACTAAGTGAATTAGAAGCCACCCCCTTATCTGCTGTGTAATGTTCTTTGTGTATGTTTTTGTTGTGTGACCAGGAGACTGATTTGATCCTTCAGTTAATGTTTCTGCTTTCTCTGCTGATATATGTATGTTCTGAATATGTACCTAATCTTATTGGATTGATATTATGAGATTGTCTAATCTCCCATTGGAAGCTCAGCTGCAGTGTCTTGTTTATGTCTCCTAATGTAGCCTTTCCACTCTGCACTAGAGGTTCTTTCTAACTGGTTACCTGTCAGGATCTGAATTGTTTGGGAAATTGTTGTTTGTTTTCCTGCACGCCCCATCCTATTTGTTACCGTTGGCAGCTGCACCTATTCTTTCATTAGGGGTGACCATCTTTAGTATCCCAGTCCCTAGCCTCTTTCAGCTCTCAGCCCACCTGTCTGTTAGGTCTTCGTGTTTAGAGAGCCAGAAGTTGTCGGGGCCAAGTTTAGCTTGGGAACAGCTGACCAACACCCGCAGGCAGGGCCTAGTCAGCCAGTAGTGCCAGGGAGAGTTTTCCTACCCCATTCCCATAGAGGTGCATGCAGCATTCAGTATATGGTTGTTTGGGCATTGACACAACCGAACCGTGATTGTATCAATAGCTTCAAGGGGGGGGAGTGAAGAAAACTAAGGTAACTTAAGAAAAATTTGCTAATATGATTCTATTGATAACTTTTGATTGAGCTCTATTATAGATGGTCTTGGATTTGGGAAAGATGGTGGATCCTGCATCAGATATGCCACAGTCACCATATATAAGGTAAACCAAGCGTAAGGAGACCTATTATGGGACTCCACGGGTCTCAGCTGGACTTGAAGCCATCGCTTGAACATGGTACAATGTCTGAGGGTAGGTGGTGGATATAGTAGAATTATGGTCCGATCTGGAGGGCAAGAACTTTTGTGTAATGGAGACCCTGCGGCTGCTCATAGGTTGGTATAGTCAGAAGTCATGGCACACACCAAGGCTGATACGAAAGAAAGTAGAGGTAGCATGTGGGCAGACACTGCCACTAACCCAGCTGCACAAGCCTAGGGGACATGTTTTACTGATAAAGGGTCACCATACTAGCCCAGCTGCATAGGCCTAGGGGACATGTTTTACTGATAAAGGGTCACCATACTAGCCCAGCTGCATAGGCCTAGGGGACATGTTTTACTGATAAGGGGTTACCATACTAGCCCAGCTGCATAGGCCTAGGGGACATGTTTTACTGATAAAGGGTCACCATACTAGCCCAGCTGCACAAGCCTAGGGGACATGTTTTACTGATAAAGGGTCACCATACTAGCCCAGCTGCACAAGCCTAGGGGACATGTTTTACTGATAAAGGGTCACCATACTAGCCCAGCTGCACAAGCCTAGGGGACATGTTTTACTGATAAGGGGTCACCATACTAGCCCAGCTGCATAAGCCTAGGGGACATGTTTTACTGATAAAGGGTCACCATACTAGCCCAGCTGCATAAGACAAGGGGACATGTTTTACTGATAAGGGGTCACCATACTAGCCCAGCTGCATAAGCCTAGGGGACATGTTTTACTGATAAAGGGTCACCATACTAGCCCAGCTGCATAAGCCTAGGGGACATGTTTTACTGATAAAGGGTCACCATACTAGCCCAGCTGCATAAGCCTAGGGGACATGTTTTACTGATAAGGGGTCACCATACTAGCCCAGCTGCACAAGCCTAGGGGACATGTTTTACTGATAAGGGGTCACCATACTAGCCCAGCTGCATAAGACAAGGGGACATGTTTTACTGATAAGGGGTCACCATACTAGCCCAGCTGCACAAGCCTAGGGGACATGTTTTACTGATAAGGGGTCACCATACTAGCCCAGCTGCACAAGCCTAGGGGACATGTTTTACTGATAAGGGGTCACCATACTAGCCCAGCTGCATAAGACAAGGGGACATGTTTTACTGATAAGGGGTCACCATACTAGCCCAGCTGCATAGGCCTAGGGGACATGTTTTACTGATAAAGGGTCACCATACTAGCCCAGCTGCATAGGCCTAGGGGACATGTTTTACTGATAAGGGGTCACCATACTAGCCCAGCTGCATAAGCCTAGGGGACATGTTTTACTGATAAGGGGTTACCATACTAGCCCAGCTGCATAAGACAAGGGGACATGTTTTACTGATAAGGGGTTACCATACTAGCCCAGCTGCATAAGCCTAGGGGACATGTTTTACTGATAAGGGGTCACCATACTAGCCCAGCTGCATAAGACAAGGGGACATGTTTTACTGATAAGGGGTCACCATACTAGCCCAGCTGCATAAGACAAGGGGACATGTTTTACTGATAAAGGGTCACCATACTAGCCCAGCTGCATAGGCCTAGGGGACATGTTTTACTGATAAGGGGTTACCATACTAGCCCAGCTGCATAGGCCTAGGGGACATGTTTTACTGATAAAGGGTCACCATACTAGCCCAGCTGCATAAGCCTAGGGGACATGTTTTACTGATAAAGGGTCACCATACTAGCCCAGCTGCACAAGACAAGGGGACATGTTTTACTGATAAGGGGTCACCATACTAGCCCAGCTGCATAAGCCTAGGGGACATGTTTTACTGATAAAGGGTCACCATACTAGCCCAGCTGCATAAGCCTAGGGGACATGTTTTACTGATAAGGGGTTACCATACTAGCCCAGCTGCATAAGCCTAGGGGACATGTTTTACTGATAAGGGGTCACCATACTAGCCCAGCTGCATAAGCCTAGGGGACATGTTTTACTGATAAGGGGTCACCATACTAGCCCAGCTGCATAAGACAAGGGGACATGTTTTACTGATAAGGGGTCACCATACTAGCCCAGCTGCACAAGCCTAGGGGACATGTTTTACTGATAAAGGGTCACCATACTAGCCCAGCTGCATAAGACAAGGGGACATGTTTTACTGATAAGGGGTCACCATACTAGCCCAGCTGCACAAGCCTAGGGGACATGTTTTACTGATAAAGGGTCACCATACTAGCCCAGCTGCACAAGCCTAGGGGACATGTTTTACTGATAAGGGGTCACCATACTAGCCCAGCTGCACAAGCCTAGGGGACATGTTTTACTGATAAAGGGTCACCATACTAGCCCAGCTGCACAAGCCTAGGGGACATGTTTTACTGATAAGGGGTCACCATACTAGCCCAGCTGCATAAGCCTAGGGGACATGTTTTACTGATAAGGGGTCACCATAGTAGCCCAGCTGCACAAGCCTAGGGGACATGTTTTACTGATAAGGGGTCACCATACTAGCCCAGCTGCATAAGCCTAGGGGACATGTTTTACTGATAAAGGGTCACCATACTAGCCCAGCTGCATAAGCCTAGGGGACATGTTTTACTGATAAGGGGTCACCATACTAGCCCAGCTGCATAAGACAAGGGGACATGTTTTACTGATAAGGGGTCACCATACTAGCCCAGCTGCATAGGCCTAGGGGACATGTTTTACTGATAAAGGGTCACCATACTAGCCCAGCTGCATAAGCCTAGGGGACATGTTTTACTGATAAGGGGTCACCATACTAGCCCAGCTGCATAAGACAAGGGGACATGTTTTACTGATAAGGGGTCACCATACTAGCCCAGCTGCATAAGCCTAGGGGACATGTTTTACTGATAAGGGGTCACCATACTAGCCCAGCTGCATAGGCCTAGGGGACATGTTTTACTGATAAGGGGTCACCATACTAGACCCAAAACCTTTTAGCTCTCTTTTCAGGTTTTATGACACTGATGCACCGAAGATGGTCCAGGAGGAAAGGAGACTTGGAAAGAGGATGTACAAGTCCTGGTGTCCGGTGGTAAGAGAGTATGTACTGAGAACATTGTTCCCACTTATGGCATAGGCAGCTTCTTACTAAGTGTACTGTTTAGTAGTAGCCGTGTGTGACCTGGTGAGCGGAGGATGGGCAGCTGCAGGATTTAGCATCACTATAGTCAGATATATATGTGAGCCCGCACGGCATGTGCTAGGCCGGGGAGCCAGGCCTGAAGCCCTTGTACCTGTTCCAGAGATTGCAGGTTGAGTATATACAGTGAGACGGTATGAGTACGTGCTTGGGTGTAGTTGTCTCCCTTCAGGATGGCTTGGGGCATATCTGGTGAGGAAAAACCATCACAAACAGTCCGTGTACAAAGTCCACTAGTTCTGGGGCAGACGTGTCTACGCGTGTCATTATTGGTTACCTGAATCTATTCTCCATAAGTATGCGGTGTGTTTCACACTAAGTTGAAAAGAGGAAAATTGATATTTAGTCCTGTCTTTGGATTGTATTTTTTATATATGTTCCAGATGTAATATGGTGTGCTGACTGACTATGTGACAAATCATCAAAGACATAGGATTAATGTATATTCTTGAGTTTTTCCCTTTTCCCTCCAGGGTTTGAGTCAGAGGAAGGAACTTATAAACTAAAACCCAAAGATTGGATGGTGATAAGGAGATATATGAGATTCAATGGTCACTTCCGGTTCCTGTTGAACCAGAACGGCTGTGAGAGTATAAGGAAAACCTTAAACCTTTGCCCACTCGATAATGTTCTTAAGGACAAGCTGCACAATAAACTTATGAGGATATGGACCTCAAGGAAAGAACCTAAAGACTGTTGGATGAATCCACACTTATATTTCTGTTATATTTTATGCAACGTACAGACTGATCCTGTTAGTGATATCCATCGGTGTAATCCCATGTCTAAAGGGGATGATAAACAAGGCTGTGGATGTGGACAAGAAGGGCATATTTCTGAGTCACTCGGGAATGGATCCTCAGATGATGGAACTTGAGACTGATACGCATTGGGACAGATCAGTGGGCCCCAGAGGAGCGGGGGAAGGAAAATTAGTATTTAGGGGGGAATGTCCAATCTGAAGTCACAATTGCTGATGCATTGCTACTGGATTTAGGTTGAAATACTAATTTTCCTTTAAAACTAAAGACTATCAGCTTTGGAATAAAGAATGTATTCTAAGATGGCGACGATTCTTATGTTTTGCTAAATTCTTTAGATTGTAACCAGGACTACAACTTGCTGTGCGTCACGCACCAGAACCAATCATATGAAGAATTTCATGTTATATTATGCATTAACCCTTTTTTTCCTTTCCTGTATAACTATGTGTGACGTGAAATAAAGTTAGTTCGGTGCTGCTAGCCGAGGATAAGAGAGCAAGAGCTGAGAAGTTTTGAAGCAGCTCGAGTCTGATTCATTTCTTACAGCGACGGTGCACACACATGCTCTCACTAATTTGGATCTGACTGATTGACCCGTGCTGTCGAATTCGACCCTGACAGAACCACATGCCAGAGGATTAGATACACAAGTCAGCACATAGTATCACACACCAGAGGATTAGATACGCGCATCTTCACACAGTACCACACATCGGCCGGAGGATTAGATACACGCATCTGCACACAGTACCACAAGCCGGAGGATTAGATACGCACGTCTTCACACAATACCACACGCTGGAGGACTGGATGCGCACCAATGCACACAGTTACACACGCCACAGGATTAGATACGCGCATCTACATACAATTCCACATGCCGGAGGATTAGATACACTGCTCTGCACAGAGTACCACATATTAGAGTTTTACTCCAGGTTTCCATAGCAGCTCAGCCATTTTTGTTCACTGCTGTATCTCAGCTTTAAAGGGGCAGGGCGCTGTGGATGACACTGTTACACAAGGTCACATACACACAGCTTTACTCCAGGTCTCCATAACAACCAATCGCAGGTTTTTCACTGATATCCGAATTAAGATGCTTATGGAAACACACAAACTATATACAAAATACACCAGTGCAAAACTGGACAATTCTTATGGGGCCACTACACAAACATAAAATGAAAGTACGAAGCCGCGTCCTCCTGCTAGTAGAGGATATAAGTCTAAGGTCATAGGCAGACCGAACAGGACGAGGCAGTGATGAGAGAGGAGATATAGGGGGTGCAGCACTATGGGGGGGGGGGAGAGGTAATGGCTTTATAGTGTATTCTATGGTGAATGGGGAACCAGTGCAGGCCGAGGGGTAATAGATGGGGCCCCATTTATCCTGTATTATCAAGAACACCAATGTCTCTCTATGTTGGCTTTAAGTACTCCGGGGTCGAAACTCTGCTCCTCCTGTATCTACACCCCTGAGGGCAGCGACTGACACAAGGTAGATGGATCTGTATACTGGAGTAATAGAGAGATGAGTCTGGGGGCCACATTCAGGACAGAGCAGGTGACAAGAGCATGCAAGTGTCTGAATATGTGGTATATAGGTGAGATCTGAGTCATATACAACCCCCAGACAGCGGGCATTGTATATATACCGCCTTGGTGTAATAGTAAGGCCACAGACAGTCATGGAGATATCAGGGTTAGTGGACGGAGGGAACACAAGACGTTCAGTCTATGAAAGTTTCAGATAAAGAGAAGACCCGATGTTATAGACAGTGGAGAGACGGTCACTGGTGCTGTGTATTAGTGCAGGGGTGAGGTATATAGCTGTGTGTCATCCCGCCATGTATCACTGAGCGCACCGGGTAACACGTGACTATGCAGCAGTTTATCTACCTCCGGTAGGTAATGCATGGTCTTGGGCCAACCATCGATCCCACCTCTGGGTTACTTCTAAGGATACCCCGGAACGTATTGCTGATACTTCTAATTCCATCCGCAGCCGCTTCAATGTCGCAATGATCTGTATATCTGTATCAGTCTGACTCTTATAGGTGCGAGGCTTCAGGAGTTGAGTCGGGGTCACACGTAACACTCCATTGGGGTAGCCTCTCCTATTGAGCCTCTTTTTAAGGTCTCTTATCTCTGGCTTTGTCCAGGATCTCCTGAAGTTGATCTGGATACACAGCCGGAGACTGCACAACATATAGATGAAAGAATATGAAGAGAGGTTTTATTGAAATACATTGAGAAGGATGAATAGAGAAATACAGGGAATGTCCCAACGGACGGCCAGTGAGGTGCAGGATACATTCCAGCGATACTAATACATGTAGTATATTGTATATATAAGGAGACACAATAGAATACGGGGTAAGATGAAGCATAAAGAGTAGCAAGTGCTTACAAATCACCAGCACTGCCGATCCAGGAGTGGCAAACCAGGAACATGGCTACTAAGCCACGTGATAGATAATGCCAACCTGTCACATGTCCTCTATACCATAGAATGACACAGTAGGGAGTCTATAGGGGAGCATTGTGCAGCCACAGCCAGGTTACTTACCCATGACAATGATTTCATGGGATATCCAGAACATCCACAGGCCGACCGCCCGATTCGGCTATTGCCTTCGTCAGGGGATGATGATAGGTTGTGGGAAATCAGGGCTAAATTGATTGGTAAAGACGGAGCCCAAAAAACTACCAAAGGTCAAAGATAGCCAATGACTAGCAATGTTACATTGTAAACTTAATGATAGCCAATCACTGAAGCTTTGAGAGCCGAACTGCCGATCGGATGTAGGAACAAACCACCTCACATAAAAGCGGGTGGAGCTAAATTTGTGGCGGTGCACACCGCACATTTTGTCCCTCTTTCAGTTCTTCAAAAGTTGGGAGGTATGCAAGTATGTATTTATCTTCCTATCATGTTTGTGCAGTGTAATGTAATAGACAGGTCTACAGGGGGAGGATAAATGACAGTCACCTGACAACCAGCTGTATATATCATGTGTGAGAGGTTGTCACAGCCCCGCCCCCCTGTTACTGACATCACTGATATAATGACATGTGATCAGACATGAGCTCCGCCCCCTTGTACTACAGGACAGCTATGTCTTCTCTGGTGATTCTATGTATTACAGGTTTAGTTGCAGTATAATCTCTCTCCACTAGATGTCACCACACTACCCATTGCTGAAGCTTCCTCTGTGTGATATGATGATGGTCTATGGAGGTGAAGACAATATTACAAGACAAGGAGAAGGTTATTAGGAGGACTGGACAATTGAGCGCAGGATCTAAGACCCTGTGGGTGCCTGTAGTCTGGATACAAGATGAGATATGGCAGGGCATGGAGGTATATGCAGGCTCTGTATGGTATATAGCAGTACATTACCACAGATGTTACAGCTGGGACTGTAGATATATAGGTTTATGACATCCCAGCTGGTCCCATACTGGATTGGTGAAGATTTGGTGACCAGGCAGGACCAGGAAGTGTTGAAATCTGGTGGAGACATTCCTAGAGAACCCTTTGTGTGTGAGAGCAATGTCCTGCTGGTATCAGTTGTCCTCCCTGCCACGAGAGACAACACGTGTTAGTGTCAGAGTGTCCTGTACATATCACTACAAGGGGGGACCGACTGTCCTATGTGATGGCCCCACATCATCTCACCAGCAGGGAGCAGTGTGTCCTGTACATATCACTACAAGGGGGGACCGACTGTCCTATGTGATGGCCCCACATCATCTCACCAGCAGGGAGCAGTGTGTCCTGTACATATCACTACAAGGGAGGACCGACTGTCCTATGTGATGGCCCCACATCATCTCACCAGCAGGGAGCAGTGTGTCCTGTACATATCACTATAAGGGGGGACCGAGTGTCCTATGTGATGGCCCCACATCATCTCACCAGCAGGGGCAGTGTGTCCTGTACATATCACTACAAGGGGGGACCGACTGTCCTATGTGATGGCCCCACATCATTATACCAGCAGGGGGCAGTGTGTCCTATACATATTACTACTAGGGGGGAACGACTGTTCTATGTGATGTCCCCACATCATCTCACCAGCAGGGGGCAGTGTGTCCTGTACATATCACTACTAGGGGGGACCGACTGTCCTATGTGATGGCCTCACATCATCTCACCAGCAGGGGGCAGTGTGTCCTGTACATATCACTACTAGGGGGGACCGACTGTCCTATGTGATGGCCTCACATCATCTCACCAGCAGGGGGCAGAGTGTCCTGTACATATCACTACTAGGGGGGACCGACTGTCCTATGTGATGTCCCCACATCATCTCACCAGCAGGGGGCAGAGTGTCCTGTACATATCACTACTAGGGGGGACCGACTGTCCTATGTGATGGCCCCACATCATCTCACCAGCAGGGGGCAGTGTGTCCTGTACATATCACTGCTAGGGGGGACCGACTGTCCTATGTGATGGCCCCACATCATCTCACAAGCAGGGGGCAGTGTGTCCTGTACATATCACTACAAGGGGGGACCGACTGTCCTATGTGATGTCCCCACATCATTATACCAGCAGGGGGCAGTGTGTCCTATACATATCACTACTAGGGGTGACCGACTGTTCTATGTGATGTCCCCACATCATCTCACCAGCAGGGGGCAGTGTGTCCTGTACATATCACTACTAGGGGGGACCGACTGTCCTATGTGATGGCCTCACATTATCTCACCAGCAGGGGGCAGAGTGTCCTGTACATATCACTACTAGGGGGGACCGACTGTCCTATGTGATGGCCCCACATCATCTCACCAGCAGGGGGCAGTGTGTCCTGTACATATCACTGCTAGGGGGGACCGACTGTCCTATGTGATGGCCCCCACATCATCTCACCAGCAGGGGGCAGTGTGTCCTGTACATATCACTACAAGGGGGGACCGACTGTCCTATGTGATGGCCCCACATCATCTCACCAGCAGGGGGCAGTGTGTCCTGTACATATCACTGCTAGGGGGGACCGACTGTCCTATGTGATGGCCCCACATCATCTCACCAGCAGGGGGCAGTGTGTCCTGTACATATCACTACTAGGGGGGACCGACTGTCCTATGTGATGGCCTCACATTATCTCACCAGCAGGGGGCAGAGTGTCCTGTACATATCACTACTAGGGGGGACCGACTGTCCTATGTGATGGCCCCACATCATCTCACCAGCAGGGGGCAGTGTGTCCTGTACATATCACTGCTAGGGGGGACCGACTGTCCTATGTGATGGCCCCCACATCATCTCACCAGCAGGGGGCAGTGTGTCCTGTACATATCACTACAAGGGGGGACCGACTGTCCTATGTGATGGCCCCACATCATTATACCAGCAGGGGGCAGTGTGTCCTGTACATATCACTACTAGGGGGGACTGACTGTCCTATGTGATGGCCCCACATCATCTCACCAGCAGGGGGCAGTGTGTCCTGTACATATCACTGCTAGGGGGGACCGACTGTCCTATGTGATGGCCCCATATCATCTCACCAGCAGGGGGCAGTGTGTCCTGTACATATCACTACTAGGGGGGACCGACTGTTCTATGTCATGTCCCCACATCATCTCACCAGCAGGGGGCAGTGTGTCCTATACATATCACTGCTAGGGGGGACCGACTGTCCTATGTGATGGCCTCACATCATCTCACCAACAGGGGGCAGTGTGTCCTGTACATATCACTACTAGAGGGGACCGACTGTCCTATGTGATGGCCCCACATCATCACACCAGCAGGGGGCAGTGTGTCCTGTACATATCACTACTAGGGGGGACCGACTATCCTATGTGATGGCCCCCACATCCTCACACCAGCAAGGGGCAGTGTGTCCTGTACATATCACTACTAGGGGGGACCGACTATCCTATGTGATGGCCCCACATAATCTCACCAGCAGGGGGCAGTGTGTCCTGTACATATCACTACTAGGGGGGACCGACTGTCCTATGTGATGGCCCCCACATCATCTCACCAGCAGGGGGCAGAGTGTCCTGTACATATCACTACTAGGGGGGACGGACTGTCCTATGTGATGTCCCCACATCATCTCACCAGCAGGGGGCAGTGTGTCCTGTACATATCACTACAAGAGGGGACCGACTGTCCTATGTGATGGCCCCCACATCAGCTCACCAGCAGGGGGTAGTGTCTCCTGTACATATCACTACAAGGGGGGACCAAGTGTCCTATGCGATGGCCCACACATCATCTCACCAGCAGGGGGCAGTGTGTCCTGTACATATCACTACTAGGGGGGACCGACTGTTCTATGTCATGTCCCCACATCATCTCACCAGCAGGGGGCAGTGTGTCCTATACATATCACTGCTAGGGGGGACCGACTGTCCTATGTGATGGCCTCACATCATCTCACCAGCAGGGGGCAGTGTGTCCTGTACATATCACTACTAGGGGGGACCGACTGTCCTATGTGATGGCCCCACATCATCTCACCAGCCGGGGGCAGTGTGTCCTGTATATATCACTGCTAGGGGGGACCGACTGTCCTATGTGATGGCCCCACATCATCACACCAGCAGGGGGCAGTGTGTCCTGTACATATCACTACTAGGGGGGACCGACTATCCTATGTGATGGCCCCCACATCCTCACACCAGCAAGGGGCAGTGTGTCCTGTACATATCACTACTAGGGGGGACCGACTATCCTATGTGATGGCCCCACATAATCTCACCAGCAGGGGGCAGTGTGTCCTGTACATATCACTACTAGGGGGGACCGACTGTCCTATGTGATGGCCCCCACATCATCTCACCAGCAGGGGGCAGAGTGTCCTGTACATATCACTACTAGGGGGGACGGACTGTCCTATGTGATGTCCCCACATCATCTCACCAGCAGGGGGCAGTGTGTCCTGTACATATCACTACAAGGGGGGACCGAGTGTCCTATGTGATGGCCCCCACATCAGCTCACCAGCAGGGGGTAGTGTCTCCTGTACATATCACTACAAGGGGGGACCAAGTGTCCTATGCGATGGCCCACACATCATCTCACCAGCAGGGGGCAATGTGTCCTGTACATCTCATTACTAGGGGGGACTGACTGTCCTATGTGATGACCCCCACATCATCTCACCAGCAGGGGGCAGAGTGTCCTGTACATATCAGTACTAGGGGGGACCGACTGTCCTATGTGATGGCCCCCACATCAACTCACCAGCAGGGGGTAGAGTGTCCTGTACATATCACTACTAGGGGGGACCGACTGTCCTATGTGATGGCCCCATATCATCTCACCAGCAGGGGGCAGTGTGTCCTGTACATATCACTGCTAGGGGGGGACCGACTGTCCTATGTGATGGCCCCACATCATCTCACCAGCAGGGGGCAGTGTGTCCTGTACATATCACTGCTAGGGGGGACCGACTGTCCTATGTGATGGCCCCACATCATCACACCAGCAGGGGGCAGTGTGTCCTGTACATATCACTACAAGGGGGGACCGACTGTCCTATGTGATGGCCCCCACATCAGCTCACCAGCAGGGGGTAGTGTCTCCTGTACATATCACTACAAGGGGGGACCAAGTGTCCTATGCGATGGCCCACACATCATCTCACCAGCAGGGGGCAGTGTGTCCTGTACATATCACTACTAGGGGGGACCGACTGTTCTATGTCATGTCCCCACATCATCTCACCAGCAGGGGGCAGTGTGTCCTATACATATCACTGCTAGGGGGGACCGACTGTCCTATGTGATGGCCTCACATCATCTCACCAGCAGGGGGCAGTGTGTCCTGTACATATCACTACTAGGGGGGACCGACTGTCCTATGTGATGGCCCCACATCATCTCACCAGCAGGGGGCAGTGTGTCCTGTATATATCACTGCTAGGGGGGACCGACTGTCCTATGTGATGGCCCCACATCATCACACCAGCAGGGGGCAGTGTGTCCTGTACATATCACTACTAGGGGGGACCGACTATCCTATGTGATGGCCCCCACATCCTCACACCAGCAAGGGGCAGTGTGTCCTGTACATATCACTACTAGGGGGGACCGACTATCCTATGTGATGGCCCCACATAATCTCACCAGCAGGGGGCAGTGTGTCCTGTACATATCACTACTAGGGGGGACCGACTGTCCTATGTGATGGCCCCCACATCATCTCACCAGCAGGGGGCAGAGTGTCCTGTACATATCACTACTAGGGGGGACGGACTGTCCTATGTGATGTCCCCACATCATCTCACCAGCAGGGGGCAGTGTGTCCTGTACATATCACTACAAGGGGGGACCGAGTGTCCTATGTGATGGCCCCCACATCAGCTCACCAGCAGGGGGTAGTGTCTCCTGTACATATCACTACAAGGGGGGACCAAGTGTCCTATGCGATGGCCCACACATCATCTCACCAGCAGGGGGCAATGTGTCCTGTACATCTCATTACTAGGGGGGGCTGACTGTCCTATGTGATGACCCCCACATCATCTCACCAGCAGGGGGCAGAGTGTCCTGTACATATCAGTACTAGGGGGGACCGACTGTCCTATGTGATGGCCCCCACATCAACTCACCAGCAGGGGGTAGAGTGTCCTGTACATATCACTACTAGGGGGGACCGACTGTCCTATGTGATGGCCCCATATCATCTCACCAGCAGGGGGCAGTGTGTCCTGTACATATCACTGCTAGGGGGGGGACCGACTGTCCTATGTGATGGCCCCACATCATCTCACCAGCAGGGGGCAGTGTGTCCTGTACATATCACTGCTAGGGGGGACCGACTGTCCTATGTGATGGCCCCACATCATCACACCAGCAGGGGGCAGTGTGTCCTGTACATATCACTACTAGGGGGGACCGACTATCCTATGTGATGGCCCTCACATCAGCTCACCAGCAGGGGGCAGTGTGTCCTGTACATATCACTACAAGGGGGGACCAAGTGTCCTATGCAATGGCCCCCACATCATCTCACCAGCAGGGGGCAATGTGTCCTGTACATCTCATTACTAGGGGGCGACATAATGCATGTATATAATTTGTATATTCAGTTCTATTACTGGTTATTGTTCATTTCTTTGACATCTGATTTTCTTTCTTATTTATCCGCATTTCTTTCTCCATTCCAGTTATTATTTGATATATGGAGACTTTTCTTCAATAAAGACTCCAAATTCTGTAACGGGATATTAGACGTCACTGTTGTACAATTTTTTGATATCTATGTCTGTAACACATAATATGTGCACGCGTCTAATATAGATCATGTTGCCCATAGGCTGATAGCTCAGATGCTGCAGGTGCGCTCTGGGTGTCGCCATAGAAGGAACGCACATAACATTATAATGCCCCATTACTAGTCCCTGCACAGTATAATGCCCCATTACTATCCCCTGCACAGTATAATGCCCCATTACTAGTCCCTGCACAGTATAATGCCCCATTACTAGCCCCTGCACAGTAAAATGCTCCATTACTAGTCCCTGCACAGTGTAATGCCCCATTACTAGTCCCTGCACAGTATAATGCCCCATTACTAGTCCCTGCACAGTATAATGCCCCATTACTAGCTCCTGCACAGTATAATGCTCCATTACTAGCCCCATTACTAGCTCCTGCACAGTATAATGCTCCATTACTAGTCCCTGCACAGTATAATGCCCCATTACTAGCTCCTGGACAGTATAATGCCCCATTACTAGTCCCTGCACAGTATAATGCCCCATTACTAGCTCCTGCACAGTATAATTCTCCATTACTAGCCCCTGCACAGTATAATGCCCCATTACTAGTCCCTGTACAGTATAATGCCCCATTACTAGCTCCTGCACAGTATAATGCCCCATTACTAGTTCCTGCACAGTGTAATGCCCCATTACTAGTCCCTGCACAGTGTAATGCCCCATTACTAGTCCCTGCACAGTGTAATGCCCCATTACTAGCTCCTGCACAGTATAATGCCCCATTACTAGTCCCTGCACAGTATAATGCTCCATTATTAGCTCCTGCACAGTATAATGCCCCATTACTAGTCCCTGCACAGTATAATGCCCCATTACTAGCGCCTGCACAGTATAATGCCCCATTACTAGTCCCTGCACAGTATAATGCCCCATTACTAGCTCCTGCACAGTATAATTCTCCATTACTAGCCCCTGCACAGTATAATGCTCCATTACTAGCCCCTGCACAGTATAATGCCCCATTACTAGCCCCTGCACAGTAAAATGCCCAATTACTAGTCCCTGCACAGTATAATGCCCCATTACTAGCTCCTGCACAGTATAATGCCCCATTACTAGTCCCTGCACAGTATAATGCCCCATTACTAGTCCCTGCACAGTATAATGCCCCATTACTAGTTCCTGCACAGTATAATGCTCCATAACTAGTCCCTGCACAGTGTAATGCCCCATTACTATCCCCTGCACAGTATAATGCTCCATAACTAGTCCCTGCACAGTGTAATGCCCCATTACTATCCCCTGCACAGTATAATGCCCCATTACTAGTCCCTGCACAGTATAATGCCCCATTACTAGCCCCTGCACAGTAAAATGCTCCATTACTAGTCCCTGCACAGTGTAATGCCCCATTACTAGTCCCTGCACAGTATAATGCTCCATTACTAGCTCCTGCACAGTATAATGCCCCATTACTAGTCCCTGCACAGTATAATGCCCCATTACTAGTCCCTGCACAGTATAATGCTCCATTACTAGCTCCTGCACAGTATAATGCTCCATTACTAATCCCTGCACAGTATAATGCCCCATTACTAGCTCCTGCACAGTATAATGCCCCATTACTAGTCCCTGCACAGTATAATGCCCCATTACTAGCCCCTGCACAGTATAATGCCCCATTACTAGCCCCTGCACAGTATAATGCCCCATTACTAGTCCCTGCACAGTATAATGCCCCATTACTAGCTCCTGCACAGTATAATTCTCCATTACTAGCCCCTGCACAGTATAATGCCCCTTTACTAGTCCCTGCACAGTATAATGCCCCATTACTAGTCCCTGCACAGTATAATGCTCCATTACTAGTCCCTGCACAGTATAATGCCCCATTACTAGTCCCTGCACAGTATAATGCTCCATTACTAGCTCCTGCACAGTATAATTCCCCATTACTAGCTCCTGCACAGTATAATTCTCCATTACTAGCTCCTGCACAGTATAATGCCCCATTACTAGCTCCTGCACAGTATAATGCCCCATTACTAGCTCCTGCACAGTATAATGCCCCATTACTAGCTCCTGCACAGTATAATGCCCCATTACTAGCTCCTGCACAGTATAATTCTCCATTACTAGTCCCTGCACAGTATAATGCCCCATTACTAGCTCCTGCACAGTATAATGCCCCATTACTAGCTCCTGCACAGTATAATGCCCCATTACTAGCTCCTGCACAGTATAATTCTCCATTACTAGCCCCTGCACAGTATAATGCCCCTTTACTAGTCCCTGCACAGTATAATGCCCCATTACTAGCTCCTGCACAGTATAATGCCCCATTACTAGTTCCTGCACAGTGTAATGCCCCATTACTAGTCCCTGCACAGTGTAATGCCCCATTACTAGCCCCTGCACAGTATAATGCCCCATTACTAGTCCCTGCACAGTATAATGCCCCATTACTAGCCCCTGCACAGTATAATGCCCCATTACTAGTCCCTGCACAGTATAATGCCCCATTACTAGCTCCTGCACAGTATAATTCTCCATTACTAGCCCCTGCACAGTATAATGCTCCATTACTAGCCCCTGCACAGTATAATGCCCCATTACTAGCCCCTGCACAGTATAATGCCCCATTACTAGTCCCTGCACAGTATAATGCCCCATTACTAGTCCCTGCACAGTATAATGCCCCATAACTAGTCCCTGCACAGTGTAATGCCCCATTACTAGCTCCTGCACAGTATAATGCCCCATTACTAGTCCCTGCACAGTATAATGCCCCATTACTAGTTCCTGCACAGTATAATGCCCCATAACTAGTCCCTGCACAGTGTAATGCCCCATTACTAGCTCCTGCACAGTATAATGCTGCATTACTAGTCCCTGCACAGTATAATGCTCCATTACTAGTCCCTGCACAGTATAATGCCCCATTACTAGTCCCTGCACAGTATAATGCCCCATTACTAGTTCCTGCACAGTATAATGCCCCATAACTAGTCCCTGCACAGTATAATGCCCCATTACTAGTCCCTGCACAGTGTAATGCTCCATTACTAGTCCCTGCATAGTATAATGCCCCATTACTAGTCCCTGCACAGTATAAGGCCCCATTACTAGTCCCTGCACAGTATAATGCTCCATTACTAGCCCCTGCACAGTATAATGCTCCATTACTAGTCCCTGCACAGTATAATGCTCCATTACTAGTCCCTGCACAGTATAATGCTCCATTACTAGTCCCTGCACAGTATAATGCTCCATTACTAGCTCCTGCACAGTATAATGCCCCATTACTAGTCCCTGCACAGTATAATGCTCCATTACTAGCTCCTGCACAGTATAATGCTCCATTACTAGCCCCTGCACAGTGTAATGCCCCATTACTAGTCCCTGCACAGTATAAGTTCCCATTACTAGCCCCTGCACAGTATAATGCCCCATTACTAGTCCCTGCACAGTATAATGCCCCATTACTAGTCCCTGCACAGTATAATGCCCCATTACTAGTCCCTGCACAGTATAAGGCCCCATTACTAGCCCCTGCACAGTATAATGCCCCATTACTAGTCCCTGCACAGTATAATGCCCCATTACTAGTCCCTGCACAGTATAATGCCCCATTACTAGCTCCTGCACAGTATAATGCCCCATTACTAGTCCCTGCACAGTATAATGCCCCATTATTAGCCCCTGCACAGTGTAAGGCCCCATTACTAGCCCCTGCACAGTATAATGCCCCATTGCTAGTACCTGCACAGTATAATGCTGCATTACTAGCCCCTGCACAGTATAATGCTCCATTACTAGTCCCTGCACAGTATAATGCTCCATTACTAGTCCCTGCACAGTATAATGCTCCATTACTAGTCCCTGCACAGTATAATGCCCCATTACTAGCTCCTGCACAGTATAATGCCCCATTACTAGTCCCTGCACAGTGTAATGCCCCATTACTAGTCCCTGCACAGTATAATGCCTGTCACGGAGCAAAGGTATACGTCCTTCCTCCGGAGGATATCTTGAATCAACACGGACGCAAGAGGTCGGGAGACAACAGCAATTTATTGTAATCCACAAAGTTAGTAGCCGGCGGCGGTCACATCAACCGTAACAACAATAAGTCCACAGAAGTCACAATCCAATGATAGCTTTGGCTCCTTGGTCCTGTAACTAAATCCTGGCTCTCTGCAGAGCTGTGCACAGGCCGGCTAACCCATACTAACTGCAAGCTACAACTATATACTAAGACTGTTACACCTATATCTGTGGGTGGGAAGGGCTGAGTCACAGATCCTTCCCCCCTCACCTATACCAAGGAGAGCAGACTCCCTGTCTACTATGGACAATGCACCATCCAACATCTTCTTGGAGACACTGATCAGATTATCTCCACCCATTGTCCTCACTGGTCCTCACTAGTTGGAGGTATTTGCATACAATGTGCTAACACACTAGACCCTAATCAGCCAACTACACATTGATGTATATAACAGGTTAGAGAATACATTCCACATGAAATATATATTACACATTGCCTATAGTATAGACCAGTGATGGCGAACCTATGGCACGCATGCCAGAGAGGGCACGCAGGGCCCCCTCTGCTGGCACGCGTGCTGTCGCCCTGATTGCTCACTAACGGCGAATCCGATGCAGGATTCCCCGTTAGTGAGCGATCGCTGCCTTCAGCTGGTTGTGCAAATGCGCATCCAGCTGAAAGCTGTCAGTGTAGCTCAGTGTAGGCCACGCGTACTACGCGGCCTACACTGACTACAGAGTGTGACCTCTGAACAAGCGCGGGCGTGATGACGTAAGTCATCAGCGTGCGCAGTGAACAGAAGAGAGAACACCCGGCAGCTCTTCAGGTAACTATATTGTGTTTGTTTGCACTGTCAGGGGAGGGGGGCAACTGTAGACATTTCATGTTGTGTAGGAGGGGGCTACTGTAGACTTTCATACTGTGTGGGTAGGGGGCTACTGTGGACCATTTTATGCTGTATGGGAGGGGGCTACTGTGGACCTTTCATGTTGTGTGGGAGGGGGCTACTGTGGACCAGTTCATGTTGTGTGGGAGGGGGCTACTGTGGACTTTCATGCTGTGCGGGTAGGGGGCTACTGTGGACCATTTTATGCTGCTACTGTGGATCTTTCATGCTCTGTGGGAGGGGGCTACTGTGGACCAGTTCATGTTGTGTGGGAGGGGGCTACTCTGGACCATTTCATGCTGTGTGGGAGGGGGCTACTGTGGACCAGTTCATGTTGTGTGGGAGGGGGCTACTCTGGACCATTTCATGCTGTGTGGGAGGGGGCTACTGTGGACCATTTCATGCTGTGTGGGAGGGGGCTACTGTGGACCATTTCATGCTGTGTGGGAGGGGGCTACTGTGGACCATTTCATGCTGTGTGGGAGGGGGCTACTGTGGACCATTTCATGTTGTGTAGGAGGGGGCTACTGTGGATCTTTCATGCTCTGTGGGAGGGGGCTACTGTGGACCATTTCATGTTGTGTGGGAGGGGGCTATTGTGGACCATTTCATGTTGTGTGGGAGGGGGCTACTGTGGACCAGTTCATGTTGTGTGGGAGGGGGCTACTGTGGACCAGTTCATGTTGTGTGGGAGGGGGCTACTGTGGACCAGTTCATGCTGTGTGGGAGGGGGCTACTGTGGAGTATACAGGTATAATCCTGTGTGGAGGCCACTGAGGGGCAGATTGTACTGTGTGGGGGGCCACTGAGGGGCAGATTGTACTGTGTGGGGTCCCCTCACTATGTATATCACACAGTATTTGTTTTATAGCAGACGTGAAATTAGTACAGGATGTAATAACATTGCACGGTAACTATAAAACAGATCCTGTGCGATGTAAATAGTGAAAATTAATTGTTTAAAAGTACAGAATGCAGAGACCTTTACCTTTCAGTACAAGATCTGTAAAGCCCCAGTCACATGACTGTAATTTGTGGGTCCGCAATTGTGGACCCACAGAGTTTTAAGGTTAAATTGCCGTGTTGGCACTCCGTGATAATTTATTTGGTTTTGGGTTGCAGTTTAGGCACTCGGTCTCAAAAAGGTTCGCCATCACTGGTATAGACTCTAACCATCCCGTGACAACCCCTCCCCCTCTCAAAACATGTGCATGACACAATTGGCCTACACAGGTAAATTGGGGAATGCACATCAGTCTCTATAGCTCATATGTCCTCCTGCCGGGATAACCCATCTGTGTTCTGGTGTTGGTTCCCTCGGCGGTACTGAATGGTAAAGTTGTAGGGTTGAAGGGCTGGCATCTGGCAGAAAATCCGGTCGATCCATGTTGGCTTCTCCCTGAGCTTGGCTTCGGGTCACTGCTCCCACAAAGTGGCACTGTAGATTTCCAACATCGTTGCCTAACAGAACATCGGCCGGCAGCCCGCTCATCACACCAATTGTGCATCGTTTTGGTCCATAACCATAGTCGAGTTCCACGGTAGCTTTAGGAATACGTTTCCGAGTACCTCCTGCCAACTCGATAGAAATGCCAGGGCCCTCCTCTAGGGCCTCGGGTCGAACTACTCGGGGGTCTGCTACCGTTAGGAAAGCTCCCGAGTCCCGGAATCCAACAACTGTTCGGCCATCCAGTAGGACCTCCTGCAAGTGCTTCCGCTGAAGGTTTGCGGGATGTGTGGCGGAAGGCTGAATCCCATAGACCCCTGGAGGTGGAACAGATGGGTCATTCATGGAGTCATCTGGAAATGGGGCCAAACTTTCTGTCCTAGGGGTGGTTCCCAGGTAGTGAATAGGCCGGGATGCCACGGTGGCCCGTGCCCCCATGTTAGCAGGGCAACTAGCTTGCAAATGTCCAGGCCGCCCGCACCCAAAACATCTGCGCTCTAGAGTTCTTCCAGTAGGTCGTTGTCTAGGGACAGGATTGTTCATAGCTGGAGGCCGATGGGCTGGGGCAGGGGTAGAGGGGGAATTGTAATCCTGAGGCCGGACACGAAAGGTGGGTGGCTGGCTGAAGGGTGTCTGGCGGACTGTGGTAGTTTTCCGCTCCTCTGCAAACAACCTCTTCCACTGCGGCTTGATGGTCAGGCCCTCATCTGCAAGGGAAGCAGCTTGCTCCACTGTGGCTGGGTTCCGTTCCAGCACCCACTCACGGATCTCAGCGGGGCACTGGGAAAAGACCTGTTCCTTAAGTATGACTTGGAGGATCCTATCGACTGTGACAGCCTCCTCTCCTTCTAGCCAGCGCTTGCATGCTTGCTTCAACTTGTGGGCGAACATGTGGAAGGAGCTTCCCCCATTGTAAGACAAAGAGCGGAACTGAACTCGGTAGGTCTCTGGAGTGACTGCATAATACTTCTGCACCGCTCTTTTAATGGCCTCATAGTCCCGCTGATCACTAGGGTCCATGGCTCTGAGAGCTTCCGCAGCCCCATCTCGTAGGTGCCCCACCAGATACCGGACCCAATCCTTCTCTGGGACTTCCATCAGGCGGCACTGGTGTTCGAAGTCCTGAAAATATCCATCAACATCCCCAGCCGCTTCATCAAAGGTCTTGAAGTGTTTATGGGAGACATATGGTGGTTCTCTCACTGTTGGGCTGGGGGTCGACGTTTGATTATAATTCCTCGTAGTTATCTCAGCCATTCGCATTTCATGCGCCATTCTTTCCTTTTCATGCGCCATTCTCTGTTCCTCCTTCTCCGTTTCCTGAGCCCTCTGTAATGCTCTACTCCTTTGCTCTGCAGTTGCTTCTAGCCCCAGCACTGCCAATTCCTCCTCATACAAAACAACCCATCTGCTCTTTTGGGTCTGTACCTGCCACTCCCGTATCTCTCCAGTCTCCTGGGGGCAGCCCTCCTCATGGTTGCTTTGCAGGGTCATCTCCTCCAGTGCCTCGATCAGTTGATCTTTCGTTCTTCCCTGGTAACTCAGGTTTAGTTCCCGGGCCCTTACTTGTAGACTTGCCATAGTCCAGTTCCTGTATTCTGAGGTTGTGGCTCCATTAATCGCTGGGCTGCTGTAGTCCATCTCGCTGTCCGCTGTTGATCCCACCGCTGCCAACCAGTTGTCACGGAGCAAAGGTATACGTCCTTCCTCCGGAGGATATCTTGAATCAACAGGGACGCAAGAGGTCGGGAGACAACAGCAATTTATTGTAATCCACAAAGTTAGTAGCCGGCGGCGGTCACATCAACCGTAATAACAATAAGTCCACAGAAGTCACAATCCAATGATAGCTTTGGTTCCTTGGTCCTGTAACTAAATCCTGGCTCTCTACAGAGCTGTGCACAGGCCGGCTAACACATACTAACTGCTAGCTATATACTATATACTAAGACTGTTACTTCCTATATCTGTGGGGGGAAGGGCTAAATCACAGATCCTTCCCCCCTCACCTATACCAAGGAGAGCAGACTCCCTGTCTACTATGGACAATGCACCATCCAACATCTTCTTGGAGACACAATCAGATTATCTCCACCCATTGTCCTCACTAGTTAGAGGTATTTGCATACAATGTGCTAACACACTAGACCCGAATCAGCCAACTACACATTGATGTATATAACAGGTTAGAGAATACATTCCACATGAAATATATATTACACATTGCCTATAGTATAGACTCTAACCATCCCGTGACAATGCCCCATTACTAGCCCCTGCACAGTATAATGCCCCAATACAAGCACCTGCACAGTATAATGCTCCATTACTAGCCCCTGCACAATATAATGCTCCATTACTAGTCCCTGCACAGTGTAATACCCCATTACTAGTCCCTGCACAGTATAATGCCCCATTACTAGTCCCTGCACAGTATAATGACCCATTACTAGTCCCTGCACAGTATAATGCTCCATTACTAGCCCCTGCACAGTATAATGCTCCATTACTAGCCCCTGCACAGTGTAATGCTCCATTACTAGTCCCTGCACAGTATAATGCCCCATTACTAGCCCCTGCACAGTGTAATACCCCATTACTAGTTCCTGCGCAGTATAATGCCCCATTACTAGTCCCTGCACAGTTTAATGCCCCATTACTAGCCCCTGCACATTATAATGCCCCATTACTAGTCCCTGCGCAGTATAATGCCCCATTACTAGTCCCTGCACAGTATAATGCCCCATTACTAGTCCCTGCACAGTATAATGCCCCATTACTAGCCCCTGCACAGTATAATGCCCCATTACTAGTCCCTGCACAGTATAATGCCCCATTACTAGCCCCTGCACAGTATAATGCCCCATTACTAGTCCATGCACAGTATAATGCCCCATTACTAGCTCCTGCACAGTATAATGCTCCATTACTAGTCCCTGCACGGTATAATGCTCCATTACTAGTCCCTGCACAGTATAATGCCCCATTACTAGTCCCTGAACAGTATAATGCCCCATTACTAGCCCCTGCACAGTATAATGCCCCATTACTAGCCCCTGCACAGTATAATGCCCCATTACTAGTCCCTGCACAGTATAATGCTCCATTACTAGTCCCTGCACAGTATAATGCCCCATTACTAGTCCCTGCACAGTATAATGCCCCATTACTAGTCCCTGAACAGTATAATGCCCCATTACTAGCCCCTGCACAGTATAATGCCCCATTACTAGCCCCTGCACAGTATAATGCCCCATTACTAGTCCCTGCACAGTATAATGCCCCATTACTAGCCCCTGCACAGTATAATGCTCCATTACTAGCTCCTGCACAGTATAATGCTCCATTACTAGTCTCTGCACAGTATAATGCTCCATTACTAGTCCCTGCACAGTATAATGCCCCATTACTAGCTCCTGCACAGTATAATGCCCCATTACTAGTCCCTGCACAGTGTAATGCCCCATTACTAGCCCCTGCACAGTATAATGCTCCATTACTAGTCCCTGCACAGTATAATGCCCCATTACTAGTCCCTGCACAGTATAATGCTCCATTACTAGTCCCTGCACAGTATAATGCTCTATTACTAGTCCCTGCACAGTATAATGCTCCATTTCTAGTCTCTGCACATTATAATGCTCCATTACTAGTCCCTGCACAGTATAATGCCCCATTACTAGTCCCTGCACAGTATAATGCCCCATTACTAGTCCCTGCACAGTATAATGCCCCATTACTAGTCCCTGCACAGTATAATGCTCCATTACTAGCTCCTGCACAGTATAATGCTCCATTACTAGCTCCTGCACAGTATAATGCTCCATTACTAGTCTGTGCACAGTATAATGCTCCATTACTAGTCCCTGCACAGTATAATGTTCCATTACTAGTCCCTGCACAGTATAATGCCCCATTACTAGCCCCTGCACAGTATAATGCTCCATTACTAGGCCCTGCACAGTATAATGCCCCATTACTAGTTCCTGCACAGTATAATGCCCCATTACTAGCCCCTGCACAGTATAATGCTCCATTACTAGCCCCTGCACAGTATAATGCCCCATTACTAGCTCCTGCACAGTATAATGCCCCATTACTAGCCCCTGCACAGTATAATGCTCCATTACTAGCCCCTGCGCAGTATAATGCCCCATTACTAGCCCCTGCACAGTATAATGCCCCATTACTAGCCCCTGCACAGTATAATGCTCCATTACTAGCCCCTGCGCAGTATAATGCCCCATTACTAGCCCCTGCACAGTATAATGCCCCATTACTAGTCCCTGCACAGTATAATGTTCCATTACTAGTCCCTGCACAGTATACTGCTCCATTACTAGGCCCTGCACAGTATAATGCCCCATTACTAGTTCCTGCACAGTATAATGCTCCATTACTAGTCCCTGCACAGTATAATGCTCCATTACTAGGCCCTGCACAGTATAATGCCCCATTACTAGTTCCTGCACAGTATAATGCTCCATTACTAGTCCCTGCACAGTATAATGCTCCATTACTAGTCCCTGCACAGTATAATGCCCCATTACTAGTCCCTGCACAGTATAATGCTCCATTACTAGGCCCTGCACAGTATAATGCCCCATTACTAGCTCCTGCACCGTATAATGCTCCATTACTAGTCCCTGCACAGTATAATGCTCCATTACTAGGCCCTGCACAGTATAATGCTCCATTACTAGCCCCTGCACAGTATAATGCCCCATTACTAGTCCCTGCACAGTATAATGCCCCATTACTAGCCCCTGCACAGTATAATGCTCCATTACTAGCCCCTGCACAGTATAATGCCCCATTACTAGCCCCTGCACAGTATAATGCTCCATTACAAGCCCCTGCACAGTATAATGCCCCATTACTAGTCCCTGCACAGTATAATGCCCCATTACTAGTCCCTGCACAGTATAATGCCCCATTACTAGCCCCTGCACAGTATAATGCTCCATTACTAGTCCCTGCACAGTATAATGCCCCATTACTAGTCCCTGCACAGTATAATGCTCCATTACTAGCTCCTGCACAGTATAATGCTCCATTACTAGTCCCTGCATAGTATAATGCCCCATTACTAGTCCCTGCACAGTATAATGCTCCATTACTAGCTCCTGCATAGTATAATACTCCATTACTAGTCCCTGCACAGTATAATGCTCCATTACTAGTCCCTGCACAGTATAATGCTCCATTACTAGCTCCTGCATACTATAATGCTCCATTACTAGCTCCTGCATCTTATAATACTCCATTACTAGTCCCTGCACAGTATAATGCCCCATTACTAGTCCCTGTACAGTATAATGCCCCATTACTAGCCCCTGCACAGTATAATGCTCCATTACTAGTCCCTGCACAGTATAATGCCCCATTACTAGTCCCTGCACAGTATAATGCTCCATTACTAGCTCCTGCACAGTATAATGCTCCATTACTAGGCCCTGCACAGTATAATGCCCCATTACTAGGCCCTGCACAGTATAATGCTCCATTACTAGGCCCTGCACAGTATAATGCCCCATTACTAGCTCCTGCACCGTATAATGCTCCATTACTAGTCCCTGCACAGTATACTGCTCCATTACTAGGCCCTGCACAGTATAATGCCCCATTACTAGTCCCCGCACAGTATAATGCCCCATTACTAGCCCCTGCACAGTATAATGCCCCATTACTAGCTCCTGCACAGTATAATGCTCCATTACTAGCTCCTGCACAGTATAATGCCCCATTACTAGTCCCCGCACAGTATAATGCCCCATTACTATCCCCTGCACAGTATAATGCCCCATTACTAGTCCCTGCACAGTATAATGCCCCATTACTAGCCCCTGCACAGTATAATGCCCCATTACTAGCCCCTGCACAGTATAATGCTCCATTACTAGTCCCTGCACAGTATAATGCTCCATTACTAGCTCCTGCACAGTATAATGCCCCATTACTAGCCCCTGCACAGTATAATGCTCCATTACTAGTCCCTGCACAGTATAATGCCCCATTACTAGTCCCTGCACAGTATAATGCCCCATTACTAGTCCCTGCACAGTGTAATGCCCCATTACTAGTCCCTGCACAGTATAATGCTCTATTACTAGTCCCTGCACAGTATAATGCTCCATTACTAGTCTCTGCACATTATAATGCTCCATTACTAGTCCCCGCACAGTATAATGCCCCATTACTAGCCCCTGCACAGTATAATGCCCCATTACTAGCTCCTGCACAGTATAATGCCACATTACTAGTCCCTGCACAGTATAATGCTCCATTACTAGCTCCTGCACAGTATATTGCCACATTACTAGCCCCTGCACAGTGTAATGCTCCATTACTAGCTCCTGCACAGTATAATGCCCCATTACTAGTCCCTACACAGTATAATGCTCCATTACTAGTCCCTGCACAGTATAATGCCCCATTACTAGCCCCTGCACAGTATAATGCTCCATTACTAGTCCCTGCACAGTATAATGCCCCATTACTAGTCCCTGCACAGTATAATGCCCCATTACTAGTCCCTGCACAGTATAATGCCCCATTACTAGCCCCTGCACAGTATAATGCTCCATTACTAGTCCCTGCACAGTATAATGCCCCATTACTAGTCCCTGCACAGTATACTGCTCCATTACTAGCCCCTGCACAGTGTAATGCTCCATTACTAGTCCCTGCACAGTATAATGCTCCATTACTAGTCCCTGCACAGTGTAATGCTCCATTACTAGTCCCTGCACAGTGTAATGCCCCATTACTAGCCCCTGCACAGTATAATGCCCCATTACTAGCCCCTGCACAGTATAATGCCCCATTACTAGTTCCTGCACAGTATAATGCCCCATTACTAGCCCCTGCACAGTATAATGCTCCATTACTAGCCCCTGCACAGTATAATGCCCCATTACTAGCCCCTGCACAGTATAATGCCCCATTACTAGCCCCTGCACAGTATAATGCCCCATTACTAGTCCCTGCACAGTATAATGCCCCATTACTAGTTCCTGCACAGTATAATGCTCCATTACTAGTCCCTGCACAGTATAATGCTCCTTTACTAGGCCCTGCACAGTATAATGCCCCATTACTAGGCCCTGCACAGTATAATGCTCCATTACTAGTCCCTGCACAGTATACTGCTCCATTACTAGGCCCTGCACAGTATAATGCCCCATTACTAGCTCCTGCACAGTATAATGCTCCATTACTAGTCCCTGCACAGTATAATGCCCCATTACTAGTCCCTGCACAGTATAATGCTCCATTACTAGTCCCTGCACAGTATAATGCTCCATTACTAGCCCCTGCACAGTATAATGCCCCATTGCTAGTCCCCGCACAGTATAATGCCCCATTACTAGCCCCTGCACAGTATAATGCTCCATTACTAGCTCCTGCACAGTATAATGCCCCATTACTAGCCCCTGCACAGTATAATGCCCCATTACTAGTCCCTGCACAGTATAATGCCCCATTACTAGCCCCTGCACAGTATAATGCCCCATTACTAGCCCCTGCACAGTATAATGCCCCATTACTAGCTCCTGCACAGTGTACTGCTCCATTACTAGTCCCTGCACAGTATAATGCTCCATTACTAGCTCCTGCACAGTATAATGCCCCCTTACTAGGCCCTGCACAGTATACTGCTCCATTACTAGTCCCTGCACAGTATAATGCCCCATTACTAGCCCCTGCACAGTATAATGCTCCATTACTAGTCCCTGCACAGTATAATGCTCCATTACTAGCTCCTGCACAGTATAATGCCCCATTACTAGCTCCTGCACAGTATAATGCTCCATTACTAGTCCCTGCACAGTATAATGCTCCATTACTAGTCCCTGCACAGTATAATGCCCCATTACTAGTCCCTGCACAGTATAATGCCCCATTACTAGCTCCTGCACAGTATAATGCTCCATTACTAGTCCCTGCACAGTATAATGCTCCATTACTAGGCCCTGCACAGTATAATGCCCCATTACTAGCTCCTGCACAGTATAATGCTCCATTACTAGTCCCTGCACAGTATAATGCTCCATTACTAGTCCCTGCACAGTATAATGCCCCATTACTAGCTCCTGCACAGTATAATGCCCCATTACTAGCCCCTGCACAGTATAATGCTCCATTACTAGTCCCTGCACAGTATAATGCTCCATTACTAGCTCCTGCACAGTATAATGCCCCATTACTAGCTCCTGCACAGTATAATGCTCCATTACTAGTCCCTGCACAGTATAATGCTCCATTACTAGGCCCTGCACAGTATAATGCTCCATTACTAGCTCCTGCACAGTATAATGCCCCATTACTAGTCCCTGCACAGTGTAATGCTCCATTACTAGTCCCTGCATAGTATAATGCCCCATTACTAGTCCCTGCACAGTATAATGCCCCATTACTAGTCCCTGCACAGTATAATGCCCCATTACTAGCTCCTGCACAGTATAATGCCCCATTACTAGTCCCTGCACAGTATAATGCCCCATTACTAGCCCCTGCACAGTATAATGCCCCATTACTAGCTCCTGCACCGTATAATGCCCCATTACTAGTCCCTGCACAGTATAATGCCCCATTACTAGCGCCTGCACAGTATAATGCCCCATTACTAGTCCCTGCACAGTATAATGCTCCATTACTAGTCCCTTCACAGTATAATGCCCCATTACTAGCTCCTGCACAGTATAATGCCCCATTACTAGTCCCTGCACAGTATAATGCCCCATTACTAGCGCCTGCACAGTATAATGCCCCATTACTAGTCCCTGCACAGTATAATGCCCCATTACTAGTCCCTGCACAGTATAATGCCCCATTACTAGCTCCTGCACAGTATAATTCTCCATTACTAGTTCCTGCACAGTATAATGCTCCATTACTAGGCCCTGCACAGTATAATGCTCCATTACTAGGCCCTGCACAGTATAATGCCCCATTACTAGGCTCTGCACAGTATAATGTGTAGTGTTGTAGTGAGGATGCAGGTCTTCTGGAATAAGTCCACTATGAGATGGTTACTCTTGTAGATCAGAACACTTTATTCCATGCACCATCATGGCTCCCTGTCTAACAACTCCTCCCCCTAAGCTCAGCTCCTCCTCCATTACTACCTCACTGTTGCTAGGCAGACAAAGCAGAATAAGTAAGCAGAACAGAACATACAGAACATACTTATAACAACATCACATAATGCTCCATTACTAGGCCCTGCACAGTATAATGCCCCATTACTAGCTCCTGCACCGTATAATGCTCCATTACTAGTCCCCGCACAGTATAATGCCCCATTACTAGCCCCTGCACAGTATAATGCCCCATTACTAGCTCCTGCACCGTATAATGCTCCATTACTAGTCCCTGCACAGTATAATGCCCCATTACTAGTCCCTGCACAGTATAATGCTCCATTACTAGTCCCCGCACAGTATAATGCCCCATTACTAGCCCCTGCACAGTATAATGCCCCATTACTAGCTCCTGCACCGTATAATGCTCCATTACTAGTCCCTGCACAGTATAATGCCCCATTACTAGCTCCTGCACCGTATAATGCTCCATTACTAGCCCCTGCACAGTATAATGCCCCATTACTAGTCCCTGCACAGTATAATGCCCCATTACTAGCCCCTGCACAGTATAATGCTCCATTACTAGTCCCTGCACAGTATACTGCTCCATTACTAGGCCCTGCACAGTATAATGCTCCATTACTAGCTCCTGCACAGTATAATGCTCCATTACTAGTCCCTGCATAGTATAATGCCCCATTACTAGTTCCTGCACAGTATAATGCTCCATTACTAGCTCCTGCATAGTATAATACTCCATTACTAGTCCCTGCACAGTATAATGCTCCATTACTAGTCCCTGCACAGTATAATGCTCCATTATTAGCTCCTGCATCTTATAATACTCCATTACTAGTCCCTGCACAGTATAATGCTCTATTACTAGTCCCTGCACAGTATAATGCTCCATTACTAGTCTCTGCACATTATAATGCTCCATTACTAGTCCCTGCACAGTATAATGCCCCATTACTAGTCCCTGCACAGTATAATGCCCCATTACTAGCCCCTGCACAGTATAATGCTCCATTACTAGTCCCTGCACAGTATAATGCTCCATTACTAGTCCCTGCACAGTATAATGCTCTATTACTAGTCCCTGCACAGTATAATGCTCCATTACTAGTCCCTGCACAGTATAATGCTCCATTACTAGTCCCTGCACAGTATAATGCTCTATTACTAGTCCCTGCACAGTATAATGCTCCATTACTAGTCTCTGCACATTATAATGCTCCATTACTAGTCCCCGCACAGTATAATGCCCCATTACTAGTCCCTGCACAGTATAATGCCCCATTACTAGCCCCTGCACAGTATAATGCCCCATTACTAGTCCCTACACAGTATAATGCTCCATTACTAGCTCCTGCACAGTATAATGCCCCATTACTAGTCCCTGCACAGTATAATGCTCCATTACTAGCCCCTGCACAGTGTAATGCTCCATTACTAGCTCCTGCACAGTATAATGCCCCATTACTAGTCCCTACACAGTATAATGCTCCATTACTAGTCCCTGCACAGTATAATGCCCTATTACTAGCCCCTGCACAGTATAATGCTCCATTACTAGTCCCTGCACAGTGTAATGCTCCATTACTAGTCCCTGCACAGTATAATGCCCCATTACTAGTCCCTGCACAGTATAATGCTCCATTACTAGTCCCTGCACAGTATAATGCCCCATTACTAGTCCCTGCACAGTATAATGCTCCATTACTAGTCCCTGCACAGTGTAATGCTCCATTACTAGTCCCTGCACAGTGTAATGCCCCATTACTAGCTCCTGCACCGTATAATGCTCCATTACTAGTCCCTGCACAGTATAATGCCCCATTACTAGCTCCTGCACCGTATATTGCTCCATTACTAGTCCCTGCACAGTATAATGCTCGATTACTAGGCCCTGCACAGTATAATGCCCCATTACTAGCCCCTGCACAGTATAATGCTCCATTACTAGCCCCTGCACAGTATAATGCTCCATTACTAGCCCCTGCACAGTATAATGCCCCATTACTAGTCCCTGCACAGTGTAATGCCCCATTACTAGCTCCTGCACAGTATAATGCCCCATTACTAGCCCCTGCACAGTATAATGCCCCATTACTAGCCCCTGCACAGTATAATGCCCCATTACTAGTCCCTGCACAGTATAATGCCCCATTACTAGTTCCTGCACAGTATAATGCTCCATTACTAGTCCCTGCACAGTATAATGCTCCTTTACTAGGCCCTGCACAGTATAATGCTCCATTACTAGTCCCTGCACAGTATACTGCTCCATTACTAGGCCCTGCACAGTATAATGCTCCATTACTAGCTCCTGCACAGTATAATGCCCCATTACTAGGCCCTGCACAGTATAATGCTCCATTACTAGTCCCTGCACAGTATACTGCTCCATTACTAGGCCCTGCACAGTATAATGCTCCATTACTAGCTCCTGCACAGTATAATGCTCCATTACTAGTCCCTGCATAGTATAATGCCCCATTACTAGTCCCTGCACAGTATAATGCTCCATTACTAGCTCCTGCATAGTATAATACTCCATTACTAGTCCCTGCACAGTATAATGCTCCATTACTAGTCCCTGCACAGTATAATGCTCCATTACTAGCTCCTGCATACTATAATGCTCCATTACTAGCTCCTGCATCTTATAATACTCCATTACTAGTCCCTGCACAGTATAATGCTCTATTACTAGTCCCTGCACAGTATAATGCTCCATTACTAGTCTCTGCACATTATAATGCTCCATTACTAGTCCCTGCACAGTATAATGCCCCATTACTAGTCCCTGCACAGTATAATGCCCCATTACTAGCCCCTGCACAGTATAATGCTCCATTACTAGTCCCTGCACAGTATAATGCCCCATTACTAGTCCCTGCACAGTATAATGCTCCATTACTAGCTCCTGCACAGTATAATGCTCCATTACTAGGCCCTGCACAGTATAATGCTCCATTACTAGCTCCTGCACAGTATAATGCCCCATTACTAGCCCCTGCACAGTATAATGCTCCATTACTAGTCCCTGCACAGTATAATGCCCCATTACTAGTCCCTGCACAGTATAATGCCCCATTACTAGCTCCTGCACAGTATAATGCCCCATTACTAGTCCCTGCACAGTATAATGCTCCATTACTAGTCCCTGCACAGTATAATGCCCCATTACTAGCCCCTGCACAGTATAATGCTCCATTACTAGTCCCTGCACAGTATAATGCCCCATTACTAGTCCCTGCACAGTGTAATGCCCCATTACTAGTCCCTGCACAGTATAATGCTCTATTACTAGTCCCTGCACAGTATAATGCTCCATTACTAGTCTCTGCACATTATAATGCTCCATTACTAGTCCCCGCACAGTATAATGCCCCATTACTAGTCCCTGCACAGTATAATGCCCCATTACTAGCCCCTGCACAGTATAATGCTCCATTACTAGCTCCTGCACAGTATAATGCCCCATTACTAGTCCCTGCACAGTATAATGCTCCATTACTAGCCCCTGCACAGTGTAATGCTCCATTACTAGCTCCTGCACAGTATAATTCCCCATTACTAGTCCCTGCACAGTATAATGCCCTATTACTAGCCCCTGCACAGTATAATGCTCCATTACTAGTCCCTGCACAGTATAATGCTCCATTACTAGTCTCTGCACATTATAATGCTCCATTACTAGTCCCCGCACAGTATAATGCCCCATTACTAGTCCCTGCACAGTATAATGCCCCATTACTAGCCCCTGCACAGTATAATGCTCCATTACTAGCTCCTGCACAGTATAATGCCCCATTACTAGTCCCTGCACAGTATAATGCTCCATTACTAGTCCCTGCACAGTATAATGCCCTATTACTAGCCCCTGCACAGTATAATGCTCCATTACTAGTCCCTGCACAGTATAATGCCCCATTACTAGTCCCTGCACAGTATAATGCTCCATTACTAGTCCCTGCACAGTGTAATGCTCCATTACTAGTCCCTGCACAGTGTAATGCCCCATTACTAGCTCCTGCACCGTATAATGCTCCATTACTAGTCCCTGCACAGTATAATGCCCCATTACTAGCTCCTGCACCGTATATTGCTCCATTACTAGTCCCTGCACAGTATACTGCTCGATTACTAGGCCCTGCACAGTATAATGCCCCATTACTAGCCCCTGCACAGTATAATGCTCCATTACTAGCCCCTGCACAGTATAATGCTCCATTACTAGCCCCTGCACAGTATAATGCCCCATTACTAGCCCCTGCACAGTATAATGCCCCATTACTAGCCCCTGCACAGTATAATGCCCCATTACTAGTCCCTGCACAGTATAATGCCCCATTACTAGTTCCTGCACAGTATAATGCTCCATTACTAGTCCCTGCACAGTATAATGCTCCTTTACTAGGCCCTGCACAGTATAATGCCCCATTACTAGGCCCTGCACAGTATAATGCTCCATTACTAGTCCCTGCACAGTATACTGCTCCATTACTAGGCCCTGCACAGTATAATGCCCCATTACTAGCTCCTGCACCGTATAATGCTCCATTACTAGTCCCTGCACAGTATAATGCTCCATTACTAGCCCCGGCACAGTATAATGCCCCATTGCTAGTCCCCGCACAGTATAATGCCCCATTACTAGCCCCTGCACAGTATAATGCCCCATTACTAGCCTCTGCACAGTATAATGCTCCATTACTAGCCCCTGCACAGTATAATGCCCCATTACTAGTCCCTGCACAGTATAATGCCCCATTACTAGCCCCTGCACAGTATAATGCCCCATTACTAGCCCCTGCACAGTATAATGCTCCATTACTAGTCCCTGCACAGTATAATGCTCCATTACTAGCTCCTGCACAGTATAATGCCCCATTACTAGCTCCTGCACAGTATAATGCTCCATTACTAGTCCCTGCACAGTATAATGCTCCATTACTAGTCCCTGCACAGTATAATGCTCCATTACTAGTCCCTGCACAGTATAATGCCCCATTACTAGCTCCTGCACAGTATAATGCTCCATTACTAGTCCCTGCACAGTATAATGCTCCATTACTAGTCCCTGCACAGTATACTGCTCGATTACTAGGCCCTGCACAGTATAATGCCCCATTACTAGTTCCTGCACAGTATAATGCCCCTTTACTAGCCCCTGCACAGTATAATGCCCCATTACTAGTCCCTGCACAGTATAATGCCCCATTACTAGCCCCTGCACAGTATAATGCTCCATTACTAGTCCCTGCACAGTATAATGCCCCATTACTAGTCCCTGCACAGTATAATGCCCCATTACTAGCCCCTGCACAGTATAATGCTCCATTACTAGCCCCTGCACAGTATAATGCCCCATTACTAGCCCCTGCACAGTATAATGCCCCATTACTAGCTCCTGCACAGTGTACTGCTCCATTACTAGTCCCTGCACAGTATAATGCTCCATTACTAGCTCCTGCACAGTATAATGCCCCCTTACTAGGCCCTGCACAGTATACTGCTCCATTACTAGTCCCTGCACAGTATAATGCCCCATTACTAGCCCCTGCACAGTATAATGCTCCATTACTAGTCCCTGCACAGTATAATGCTCCATTACTAGCTCCTGCACAGTATAATGCCCCATTACTAGCTCCTGCACAGTATAATGCTCCATTACTAGTCCCTGCACAGTATAATGCTCCATTACTAGTCCCTGCACAGTATAATGCCCCATTACTAGTCCCTGCACAGTATAATGCCCCATTACTAGCTCCTGCACAGTATAATGCTCCATTACTAGTCCCTGCACAGTATAATGCTCCATTACTAGGCCCTGCACAGTATAATGCCCCATTACTAGCTCCTGCACAGTATAATGCTCCATTACTAGTCCCTGCACAGTATAATGCTCCATTACTAGTCCCTGCACAGTATAATGCCCCATTACTAGCTCCTGCACAGTATAATGCCCCATTACTAGCCCCTGCACAGTATAATGCTCCATTACTAGTCCCTGCACAGTATAATGCTCCATTACTAGCTCCTGCACAGTATAATGCCCCATTACTAGCTCCTGCACAGTATAATGCTCCATTACTAGTCCCTGCACAGTATAATGCTCCATTACTAGGCCCTGCACAGTATAATGCTCCATTACTAGCTCCTGCACAGTATAATGCCCCATTACTAGTCCCTGCACAGTGTAATGCTCCATTACTAGTCCCTGCATAGTATAATGCCCCATTACTAGTCCCTGCACAGTATAATGCCCCATTACTAGTCCCTGCACAGTATAATGCCCCATTACTAGCTCCTGCACAGTATAATGCCCCATTACTAGTCCCTGCACAGTATAATGCCCCATTACTAGCCCCTGCACAGTATAATGCCCCATTACTAGCTCCTGCACCGTATAATGCCCCATTACTAGTCCCTGCACAGTATAATGCCCCATTACTAGCGCCTGCACAGTATAATGCCCCATTACTAGTCCCTGCACAGTATAATGCTCCATTACTAGTCCCTTCACAGTATAATGCCCCATTACTAGCTCCTGCACAGTATAATGCCCCATTACTAGTCCCTGCACAGTATAATGCCCCATTACTAGCGCCTGCACAGTATAATGCCCCATTACTAGTCCCTGCACAGTATAATGCCCCATTACTAGTCCCTGCACAGTATAATGCCCCATTACTAGCTCCTGCACAGTATAATTCTCCATTACTAGTTCCTGCACAGTATAATGCTCCATTACTAGGCCCTGCACAGTATAATGCCCCATTACTAGGCTCTGCACAGTATAATGTGTAGTGTTGTAGTGAGGATGCAGGTCTTCTGGAATAAGTCCACTATGAGATGGTTACTCTTGTAGATCAGAACACTTTATTCCATGCACCATCATGGCTCCCTGTCTAACAACTCCTCCCCCTAAGCTCAGCTCCTCCTCCATTACTACCTCACTGTTGCTAGGCAGACAAAGCAGAATAAGTAAGCAGAACAGAACATACAGAACATACTTATAACAACATCACATAATGCTCCATTACTAGGCCCTGCACAGTATAATGCCCCATTACTAGCTCCTGCACCGTATAATGCTCCATTACTAGTCCCCGCACAGTATAATGCCCCATTACTAGCCCCTGCACAGTATAATGCCCCATTACTAGCTCCTGCACCGTATAATGCTCCATTACTAGTCCCTGCACAGTATAATGCCCCATTACTAGTCCCTGCACAGTATAATGCTCCATTACTAGTCCCCGCACAGTATAATGCCCCATTACTAGCCCCTGCACAGTATAATGCCCCATTACTAGCTCCTGCACCGTATAATGCTCCATTACTAGTCCCTGCACAGTATAATGCCCCATTACTAGCTCCTGCACCGTATAATGCTCCATTACTAGCCCCTGCACAGTATAATGCCCCATTACTAGTCCCTGCACAGTATAATGCCCCATTACTAGCCCCTGCACAGTATAATGCTCCATTACTAGTCCCTGCACAGTATACTGCTCCATTACTAGGCCCTGCACAGTATAATGCTCCATTACTAGCTCCTGCACAGTATAATGCTCCATTACTAGTCCCTGCATAGTATAATGCCCCATTACTAGTTCCTGCACAGTATAATGCTCCATTACTAGCTCCTGCATAGTATAATACTCCATTACTAGTCCCTGCACAGTATAATGCTCCATTACTAGTCCCTGCACAGTATAATGCTCCATTATTAGCTCCTGCATCTTATAATACTCCATTACTAGTCCCTGCACAGTATAATGCTCTATTACTAGTCCCTGCACAGTATAATGCTCCATTACTAGTCTCTGCACATTATAATGCTCCATTACTAGTCCCTGCACAGTATAATGCCCCATTACTAGTCCCTGCACAGTATAATGCCCCATTACTAGCCCCTGCACAGTATAATGCTCCATTACTAGTCCCTGCACAGTATAATGCTCCATTACTAGTCCCTGCACAGTATAATGCTCTATTACTAGTCCCTGCACAGTATAATGCTCCATTACTAGTCCCTGCACAGTATAATGCTCCATTACTAGTCCCTGCACAGTATAATGCTCTATTACTAGTCCCTGCACAGTATAATGCTCCATTACTAGTCTCTGCACATTATAATGCTCCATTACTAGTCCCCGCACAGTATAATGCCCCATTACTAGTCCCTGCACAGTATAATGCCCCATTACTAGCCCCTGCACAGTATAATGCCCCATTACTAGTCCCTACACAGTATAATGCTCCATTACTAGCTCCTGCACAGTATAATGCCCCATTACTAGTCCCTGCACAGTATAATGCTCCATTACTAGCCCCTGCACAGTGTAATGCTCCATTACTAGCTCCTGCACAGTATAATGCCCCATTACTAGTCCCTACACAGTATAATGCTCCATTACTAGTCCCTGCACAGTATAATGCCCTATTACTAGCCCCTGCACAGTATAATGCTCCATTACTAGTCCCTGCACAGTGTAATGCTCCATTACTAGTCCCTGCACAGTATAATGCCCCATTACTAGTCCCTGCACAGTATAATGCTCCATTACTAGTCCCTGCACAGTATAATGCCCCATTACTAGTCCCTGCACAGTATAATGCTCCATTACTAGTCCCTGCACAGTGTAATGCTCCATTACTAGTCCCTGCACAGTGTAATGCCCCATTACTAGCTCCTGCACCGTATAATGCTCCATTACTAGTCCCTGCACAGTATAATGCCCCATTACTAGCTCCTGCACCGTATATTGCTCCATTACTAGTCCCTGCACAGTATAATGCTCGATTACTAGGCCCTGCACAGTATAATGCCCCATTACTAGCCCCTGCACAGTATAATGCTCCATTACTAGCCCCTGCACAGTATAATGCTCCATTACTAGCCCCTGCACAGTATAATGCCCCATTACTAGTCCCTGCACAGTGTAATGCCCCATTACTAGCTCCTGCACAGTATAATGCCCCATTACTAGCCCCTGCACAGTATAATGCCCCATTACTAGCCCCTGCACAGTATAATGCCCCATTACTAGTCCCTGCACAGTATAATGCCCCATTACTAGTTCCTGCACAGTATAATGCTCCATTACTAGTCCCTGCACAGTATAATGCTCCTTTACTAGGCCCTGCACAGTATAATGCTCCATTACTAGTCCCTGCACAGTATACTGCTCCATTACTAGGCCCTGCACAGTATAATGCTCCATTACTAGCTCCTGCACAGTATAATGCCCCATTACTAGGCCCTGCACAGTATAATGCTCCATTACTAGTCCCTGCACAGTATACTGCTCCATTACTAGGCCCTGCACAGTATAATGCTCCATTACTAGCTCCTGCACAGTATAATGCTCCATTACTAGTCCCTGCATAGTATAATGCCCCATTACTAGTCCCTGCACAGTATAATGCTCCATTACTAGCTCCTGCATAGTATAATACTCCATTACTAGTCCCTGCACAGTATAATGCTCCATTACTAGTCCCTGCACAGTATAATGCTCCATTACTAGCTCCTGCATACTATAATGCTCCATTACTAGCTCCTGCATCTTATAATACTCCATTACTAGTCCCTGCACAGTATAATGCTCTATTACTAGTCCCTGCACAGTATAATGCTCCATTACTAGTCTCTGCACATTATAATGCTCCATTACTAGTCCCTGCACAGTATAATGCCCCATTACTAGTCCCTGCACAGTATAATGCCCCATTACTAGCCCCTGCACAGTATAATGCTCCATTACTAGTCCCTGCACAGTATAATGCCCCATTACTAGTCCCTGCACAGTATAATGCTCCATTACTAGCTCCTGCACAGTATAATGCTCCATTACTAGGCCCTGCACAGTATAATGCTCCATTACTAGCTCCTGCACAGTATAATGCCCCATTACTAGCCCCTGCACAGTATAATGCTCCATTACTAGTCCCTGCACAGTATAATGCCCCATTACTAGTCCCTGCACAGTATAATGCCCCATTACTAGCTCCTGCACAGTATAATGCCCCATTACTAGTCCCTGCACAGTATAATGCTCCATTACTAGTCCCTGCACAGTATAATGCCCCATTACTAGCCCCTGCACAGTATAATGCTCCATTACTAGTCCCTGCACAGTATAATGCCCCATTACTAGTCCCTGCACAGTGTAATGCCCCATTACTAGTCCCTGCACAGTATAATGCTCTATTACTAGTCCCTGCACAGTATAATGCTCCATTACTAGTCTCTGCACATTATAATGCTCCATTACTAGTCCCCGCACAGTATAATGCCCCATTACTAGTCCCTGCACAGTATAATGCCCCATTACTAGCCCCTGCACAGTATAATGCTCCATTACTAGCTCCTGCACAGTATAATGCCCCATTACTAGTCCCTGCACAGTATAATGCTCCATTACTAGCCCCTGCACAGTGTAATGCTCCATTACTAGCTCCTGCACAGTATAATTCCCCATTACTAGTCCCTGCACAGTATAATGCCCTATTACTAGCCCCTGCACAGTATAATGCTCCATTACTAGTCCCTGCACAGTATAATGCTCCATTACTAGTCTCTGCACATTATAATGCTCCATTACTAGTCCCCGCACAGTATAATGCCCCATTACTAGTCCCTGCACAGTATAATGCCCCATTACTAGCCCCTGCACAGTATAATGCTCCATTACTAGCTCCTGCACAGTATAATGCCCCATTACTAGTCCCTGCACAGTATAATGCTCCATTACTAGTCCCTGCACAGTATAATGCCCTATTACTAGCCCCTGCACAGTATAATGCTCCATTACTAGTCCCTGCACAGTATAATGCCCCATTACTAGTCCCTGCACAGTATAATGCTCCATTACTAGTCCCTGCACAGTGTAATGCTCCATTACTAGTCCCTGCACAGTGTAATGCCCCATTACTAGCTCCTGCACCGTATAATGCTCCATTACTAGTCCCTGCACAGTATAATGCCCCATTACTAGCTCCTGCACCGTATATTGCTCCATTACTAGTCCCTGCACAGTATACTGCTCGATTACTAGGCCCTGCACAGTATAATGCCCCATTACTAGCCCCTGCACAGTATAATGCTCCATTACTAGCCCCTGCACAGTATAATGCTCCATTACTAGCCCCTGCACAGTATAATGCCCCATTACTAGCCCCTGCACAGTATAATGCCCCATTACTAGCCCCTGCACAGTATAATGCCCCATTACTAGTCCCTGCACAGTATAATGCCCCATTACTAGTTCCTGCACAGTATAATGCTCCATTACTAGTCCCTGCACAGTATAATGCTCCTTTACTAGGCCCTGCACAGTATAATGCCCCATTACTAGGCCCTGCACAGTATAATGCTCCATTACTAGTCCCTGCACAGTATACTGCTCCATTACTAGGCCCTGCACAGTATAATGCCCCATTACTAGCTCCTGCACCGTATAATGCTCCATTACTAGTCCCTGCACAGTATAATGCTCCATTACTAGCCCCGGCACAGTATAATGCCCCATTGCTAGTCCCCGCACAGTATAATGCCCCATTACTAGCCCCTGCACAGTATAATGCCCCATTACTAGCCTCTGCACAGTATAATGCTCCATTACTAGCCCCTGCACAGTATAATGCCCCATTACTAGTCCCTGCACAGTATAATGCCCCATTACTAGCCCCTGCACAGTATAATGCCCCATTACTAGCCCCTGCACAGTATAATGCTCCATTACTAGTCCCTGCACAGTATAATGCTCCATTACTAGCTCCTGCACAGTATAATGCCCCATTACTAGCTCCTGCACAGTATAATGCTCCATTACTAGTCCCTGCACAGTATAATGCTCCATTACTAGTCCCTGCACAGTATAATGCTCCATTACTAGTCCCTGCACAGTATAATGCCCCATTACTAGCTCCTGCACAGTATAATGCTCCATTACTAGTCCCTGCACAGTATAATGCTCCATTACTAGTCCCTGCACAGTATACA